>NW_007163934.1:160550-260359 GCF_000164805.1 Carlito syrichta
ATTCCACTCCAGTCTGGGCGACAGAGTGAGACTCCAACTCAAAAAAAAAAAAAAAAATATATATATATATATATGTGTGTATATATATATATATACACACATATATATATACCTTCCCACTGCTATAACAGAAATATGACAGGCATTTCCAAAAAGCTTAGTAGTCACTTCTGGGCAGTTTGAAATACAAGGATAAATCTTATTAATAGTTATTCAAATTAGAACTTGTGGGAATAAGAAAGATGACATTAGTGAAGTCTAAGGAATACTGAAAACACTTAAACTGTTGACCACTTCAGAAAGAAATCGAGAGTCCCTGTAATTTATGTTACAAAAAATCTGGTATTTCCTAGCATATTTCTATGTAATATATTAATATCAGTCAGTATATGCTAAATTATGCTATGATTTAAAAAATTCAAAATTTCATACACTCAAACCAACAAACGTTTATTTCTGACTCAAACAATGACACATTCCCTAACCATCCCCATTCCTTAGCTGCATTTTTAGTTTTGTATTATCACTGTCTGCCCCAGGGAAGAAGGTAATCTCTAAAACAGTAGCAGAAGGAGACCGTGGCAAGTCAGAGAAGTGATACATGTCAGTTTTACTCATATTTCATCAGCCTAAACTCTTACACTACCCAATCATAGGTTGCCAGGAAGTATAGCCCTACCCGTCTCATGTTTAAGAAGTAAAAATGAAAATATTTAATTTTCGATATGAATAACTACTACATGAATCAACATGGGTCACAAAATAGGATGAATGGATAGTACTGTAGCAGACAACAAACTAGAAGGATCTTGACAGGAATGGAAGCAGAGATACCTCCTTAATACTAAGTTGCTAGGATTTTCAGTAATTTCTTCATGTTTGCTATGAAGGCATTGGAGTTATAGCAAAAAAAAAAAGAAGAAAAGAAAAGATAAAAAAACACCTAATGAGAGCTTTAAATTAATGTTTGATAAAACAAACAGACACACTCAAATACATATATCCACTGCCTAGTCAATTATATACAACTTATAAAAGGGTATGGTTTTGGCTACTTTTACTAAATCATTTTTGTTTTTATTGATGAAGATCTAATAAAAAATAGTTTTATCAAATATTGCTAATTTCAGTTGTCTTAATACGATGGTATCCCTGGACAGTTTCAGCCAAGTTTCTATAGTTCAAAGTGTGTAAATTAGAATAATTAAATAATGCATGAAAAATCTCTGCTGTCATTTTGTGTGAATCCCATTTAAAAGCATAAAGTACGCTCGTGTCAAATGCATTGCAAATTATATTAAAGAACTCAGGACAGTATAGTGCTTAACAACATTTACTCTGGAGTAATTCTGTCTATGGACAAACTTCAGTTTCATTATTTATTAACTATATTATCTAGGAGAAGCTGAAGTTAAGGATCATAATAATACTCACCCAGTAGACTTGTTAGGATTAACTTAAGTAAACCATAAAGCGTTAGCACAGTACTTGGCATATTGTAAGAACATGATAATACCAACAAGAGCAACAAGAATAACTGATGTCTGGAATTTGGTGTTACCCATCTGATCTTCAGTTATGCTGAATACTGCTATGATCATCCAGAGAACTAAAGGGGGCAGTACTGCAGGTTGGTAAAAAGCTAAATAAAACAATATCTCACTTGTCTCTTTTGAAAACCACCTACAGGAACCCAATACTATTTTCTTCTAAATGGCATAACTTTCCTCCATAACTCTTTCTTCTTTTTGAATAAAGGAGGTTTCCCCATCCTCGCTTGCAAATTCACCATTCACTCCTGAACTCATCCATATGGACACTTTTTTGGGTCTTCCTAGAATGTATCAGTTAGCTCTTCTTCATTGTGTGTTCTTTTCTTCCATTCTTACTAGTTTATCCCCAGATTCCAGAAAGAAAAAAATAACACTAAGAAAGGCTTGTGGGCTAATAGCAGAGGTGATAGCAGAGCACAGTCTGAAATGGTTGCAGAATTATTTCTGAGGTCCCATTCATTCTAGACAAGTGAAAGCAACAAAAAGATTCATGGTAATACACATGCATGAGAAAACAAGTCATTTTTATATTTCTATTGATCACTCACACTAAATTCCCTGTTTTTGGGCTCCATGGAGAGCAAGAGTTGAAAACAGATTATGAGTAAACTGAAACTCTTGCATCTCTATGGCTTCCTGCCATGCCTCCTTAATTTCCAACACTTGTTGGCTCACTACAAGTTTGAACTTCTTTACGCTCAACAGAGCAGCACTTCTGCTTATTATATAACCTCTATTAATTTTTAACTCCACCCAAGCTTCTTCAGAAATTCCTCCTTAAATCTCTAATTTTCCATTCTCCTGTTCTCATCCTCACAGTAGATGACCCTGTCTTGCACTTTCTGAGAATGTTTCAGCTTCCTATTCTATTCCAGTACAGTTGAGAAGTATGCTTTTCAAACTCTAATCTGGTACACAAACGACCTGTTGTTATTTCTTAATAACATTCACCCTAAATTATGACAGCAAGTTCATGTATCTCATTTTCATTCCTTGAAGGAAACTAGAAATTCAGGTATTTCTCCTTCAGAAACAAAACATGTAATGACCTTGTTTTCTACAAAAGACAAAATAATTAGAGGTGAAAGTGGAAAAGAATCCAAGGAGTCTACCCATAAACCACATTATCTTTGGCACATAAAAGTATTATTATTATTATTTTTTTTTTTTTTTTTGAGTTGGAGTCTCACTCTGTCACCCAGACTGGAGTACAGTGGCTGCTCCCGGCCACCGCAGCCTCAACCTGCTGGGCTCCGGCGATCCTCCCGCCTCAGCCTTCCAAGTAGCTGGAACTACAGGTGCGCACTACCCCGCCCAGCTAATTTTTTTGATTTATTGTAGAGATGAGGGCTCGCCAAGTTGCCCAGGCGGGTCTCGAACCCACGGGCTCAGGCAATCCACTCACCTCAGCCTCCCAAAGGCGCGGGATTACAGGCTGAGCCACCGAGCCCAGTAAAAGTATTATTTTTAAAGACAATTTAGGAATCAAGTCAATTTGCATAAAGATTGTCCCATGTCATACATTATACCTTTATATTTTTATTTGGGATGGTTGAATAGAAAATTACTTTGAATAATATATTTATACAAAAACATTCCATTTAATTTAATGTATTTTCTATAATCTCTAAGTTTGAGAATTTTAGCATAAATTATACTTAAAAATTAAAGAATAAAATTACATGAGTGAAACTACAGTGTTGATTTGGGATTTTGTAAATTAGATTTATTTTTAGTTTTACTGCAATGTGCCTCAATATCTCTTTTAGTAAAATTTTGTTTAAAAGATAATTTTTGAAACACTGTTTCAAGTTTAAATTAAATTCATTAGCAACTGTCAACCCCCAAGGAAAAATATCAACACTAATCAAGAAACATCTGAAGGTGTCAGCTTTCCTTCATTTATCTCCTGTCCCCAGAAGGTACAGAGTCATCAAATGAAGAACTCCAGGTAATGACTACATTTGTCATTTGTTAAATGTAATTGGAATGCAGTTGCACCGGCACGAATGTTGTTTCAAACTGCCAATGACACCTGTCTTTATTTTTTTAAGAAAGAAAATAGTAAATATTACAAGCTTTACCTTTACTGTAGGTCTGTAGATGACAGTTCACTTAGTTTGCTGCCAAACATAATGATACTGTAATTATTTGATTCCTTATATCTGTCACCAGAGGTTTATTCCATTGTTATCTAGTAGTTTTCTTCAGCTTTTCCAGTTCATTGTCTAAGTCATATAAGGAGTCAATGGTTTTTACTACTCTTTTGTCAGCTCCTAAAACAAGAAAAAATGAGTAAAGATGTTAAATATCTTTGCACATATATTTTTCCACATCTGTGAGAATGAGGGTGTCGTTTAACCATGAAGCTTTATTAGACAATTTTTTAAATGTTATAACTGAAGTGACATCTCTAAGAACAGAGGTTTAGAAATTTCCCCATTTGAATTATTCATGTTATCAGAAAGCAATTGACAAATTATATAATTATAACAAGGTTACATATTCATATTTCTAAGATACCTTCAGAAGAGACTACAAGCAAGATATTGTTTTATTTGGCTTTTTACCAACCTGCATCAAGATAAGAACTATTTTAAGTATAATTCCATAAATTAATGTTTTTATTTGTGCAGCAGAGAATAATGCTGTGCATATGTAATATTTAATATGCTTATATGTTAAATAATATATATCAAGTGGCAATGATGGAAAAGCTGAAAGAAGGCAATATATTTATTAAATTTCAATTAATATTCCTTTATAATTTTCTGTAATAAAAACATGTATTGAATTTCAGGGCAAGAAGTATTTGAAATTATTTTGCTTATTACCATTGACTTACACATGAATGAATTCAGGTCAACGAAGGTTAAATTATTTGTTTCATTTCCATTAACTAATTTTAGCAGAACCTAAAATAAAATGCAAACATTCTTCCAGGTAACCCAGTATTATTTTCCATCAATTATTGTATTATTATTGTCATTGCTATTATCATTACTTTCTGTGAAAGTAGCTGAAACTTAGTGACTCTTTGCTAGATACTTTATTTGGATAGGACTCTAAGGTAACCTATTATTACTCTCATTTTCAGATTATGAAACTGAGGCTTTAAGTTATCAAGTAATTGTCCAAAGCCATTTGGCTAGTAAGTGGCAGAATATTCCTATAACTTTTGAAACTGCTTTTCATACTATCTAATTTTCTCATTATAATAATCAATTGCTTGCAGAGAACTGGAATGACCATAACAAAGTATACAAATAAGAAGTCCGTTTCCAAGGAACTAACTTGTTTATCTAAAGTCATCAATCTAGTAAGCTGCAAATTCATGAGTTCTACCAAAGTCTACAGAACTTGACCTCTTGCTGTTTGCATTATAACATAACGTGGTATTTTAAGCTTATTAGATGTTTTGAGAAAAGAATAAATTAAGCCATGTTCTTATCAGTATATAATGCTATGGCACAGAGCTAAATTACATTTTAAATGTCAATTAAGTGCTACTTTTTCAATTTATATAAGAAATGATTAAAGGCAAATACTCATTTAAAACAAAGTACAAATGAAACATTTAAGCCATGTAGAAAATGAAAATACAGGCAAATATTGTTTTACTGGAGACCAGATCAAAACTTCTTGTTTAGAAAATAATCTCTAGTAGTGTATTTCTTTTGACAATATTGATGAAATAAACAACTTCTAACCATAGAAAATGCAGCTAAACTACAATAAAGTGTTAATGATTTATTTAATGATGCAAAAAAATAAAATGAGAGGAAATTAGCTAAAAGTGCTTTATTATGGTCTTAAATAAAACTCAAAAAAGTTATGGAGCATTTCTGAAAAAAATTAACATGATATTATCAACTTATAAAATATTAAAACAAGGAGAGGCCTTATTTTAAACGATAAAACTAAGACCTGGAAAAGCTAATTGTTTTAGTCCAAAGTGCATTAAAAACAGTAGCAGAATCCAGGTTAGTATAGAATTCTGATCAATGTTTCGAATAACCTTGTGTTCTATTTTTCTTATAAAAATAGATACATAGATATATTTAAAATGGAGAGTCTCACAAAATAAAATGATAGAGTCCTCAGGTATTTTTAAAATTAGATAGTTCATAGTTAAGTTTTTTGGAGTCACAAAATCTGTTTGTTTTTCAATAGAAAATACTTTTGAATAAGGTCAAAAGTTGTGAAATTGGTCCACATGTATACTTCCCCTTTCTTAAGATCAGTAGTCTATAGGTTCAATATAATACCTGATAGTTTAGAGTTATCAATCAGTAATAATCCCAGCAGGCTTATTTTTTGTATGTAGAAATTAGCAAACTAATGCTAAAGTTTATGTAAAAATTCAAAAGATCTAGAATAGTCAAAATGATTTTGGTAAAGAAAAACAAAAGTAAAGGGCTTACACACCATCTGATTTTCAAACATAATATAAAACTACAAAAGCAGGACAGTGGTATATAGATCATTAAGGACAGTCATATAGATCAATGAAACAGAATTGGTAGTTCAGATATGAATTCTTACATTTGTGGTAAATTATTATTATTATTATTATTTTTGAGTTGGAGTCTCACTCTGTCGCCCAGACTGGAGTGCAGTGGCTGCTCCCGGCCACGGCAGCCTCAACCTGCTGGGCTCCGGCGATCCTTCCGCCTCAGCCTTCCAAGAAGCCGGAATTACAAGCATGCGCTACCACGCCCGGCTGATTTTTGATTTATTGTAGAGATGAGGTCTCGCTGCCCAGGTGAGTCTCAAACCCTCGGGCTCAGGCAATCCACTCACCTCGGCCTCCCAAAGGCGCGGGATTACAGGCTGAGCCACCGAGACCGGCTGGTAAATTGATTTTTAACAAAGATACCAAGAGTCCTTAATGGGAAAAGGGTAGGGTTTATAGCAAATATTAAAGAGAGAATTTGAGATGCAATTCATGCAAGCAATTTGTGTAGACCTTTATCACACATCATACACAAAAACAAAGTAAAAATGGAACATATACCTAAAAATTTAAACATTAGAACTATGAAACTGCAACAAACAAAAATGGAAAAAAAAATCTTTGTGACTTTAGGTTAGGCAATTAGTCCTTAGACACAACAATAAAGGCACAGTCTACAGAAAAAATTTTGTGTATTTTGTGTATTAAAACACACAATTAAGAAAACAGAAAAAAAATTTTCAAATTATATGCAGAATGTATTTTTTAAATCTCAATTTAAAAAAGGCAACTGCATTTTTTTAATGAATAAAACATCTAAACAGACATTTCATCAGAAAAGACATATGAATGATTGATAATCACATTAAAAGGTACACAACATCATTAGTCATTAGTAAAAGGAAAATTAAAACCACAATAAAAGATCACTACACATTCACTCGAGTGACGACAATAAAAGGCAGAAAATGGTAGGTATTGGTGATAATGTGAAGAAATTGTCGAGCCAATTTGGAAAATCTGTTTGGTAGTTTTTTCAAGAATTAAGCATAAATGTCCATATGACACAGCAATATGTACAATGAAAAATTTTTTAAAAATCCGTGCAAAAATATGTAAATGAATGTTTATAGTAGTATTAGTTATAATAGCCAAAAATTAAAACAATCTAGACGTCCATCACCTGGTGAATAGATAAGCAAATGTGGTATATCCATACAATGCAATGTTATCCAAATATGCAAAAGAAGAAAATTCTAAAAATATCACCTCATGGCTAAACCTCAAAAACATTATGCTGAATAAAAGAAGCCAGATGCAAAGGACTTTGTAATATATCATTATATTTATATAGGATGTATGAGAAAAGGTACATTTATAAGGGTAGAGAATGAATCAGTAATTGTTCTGTTACTGGGAATAGGTTTACATGTATTTGATATTTTTGCTATTGTTCAGTGACTTACAGAATATTTGATATGAACATTATTAGTTCTATAAACTACAGTAAACAGTTTCAAGGGAATTTTTTGGAGTAATGAAATGTTCTAAAACTGGATTGTAGTAATACATGCAACAACTAACTCTATACATTGCCTAAAAATAATTGAATTGTATATTTAAAATAGATTTTATGATATGTAAATTTTACTTCAATAAAATTGCACAATGGTTTGATTTTTAATTGTAATGTTCTAAAAGAAAGAACACTATGCAAATAAGAATTGCATTTATTCTGAAGTAGATTATTTATATCAGTACGTTTTTTGATGGGAGGAGAATTGGGGTGAGATGGTGGAAAGAGAATAATATTAGATGATGGCATTGAGACTGTGATGAATTGTAAAATGATTTTTTTATTCTTCCTTTTTTATAACTGTTTCCCTTTTTTTTTTCCCTCTTGCCATCTTTCACACATTCTTGTTATACAAGAAGACAAGTGCAGGTTAAGGGGTGTCACTTTATATCTTTAAATAGGGGGACCCAGCAGGTTAACCTGTACATTGGCATTTGAACTTGTTCTTGACAAATAAGTCAATTAAGATGAGAAGATTATCAAGGAGCTGTATGTCAGTATATTTCAAGAAAAAAAAAGCTGTTATGCCATACTAAAGATTAATATTTTTGAAAATTAACTGGCATGTAAAGGTTTACATGTATTTGACATTTTTGTTATTGTTCAGTGACTTACAGAATATTTGATATGAACATTATTAGTTTTATAAACTACAGAAAAGATAACTTAAAATGTCTTAGAATGTGGCCTAAACTTTAAATAGTAAACATCATAGTCTGCATAAATAATATAGAAAATAATTTTTTTTGCCTTTAAAATTCATTTGAAAGGTTCTTCAGATTATAGTTTTATTGTTAAAAACAAGGAAAGAAAATTCAAAAAGATAAGAAAATTCAAAATTCTTGCACTTGGGGACTGGGGTTCTGAAAACTGACAAATAAGAAACATCTCTAGCCAAAGTATCGATTTATCCTTACTCAGTTGAGATCAAATACAATTAGACAAAATATCTCTAGACCATTTTAACTGTTTCTTGTGGAAAAATCTTTTTCCTTTAAATACTTATGGTTTACTTTGACCTCATT
Source organism: Carlito syrichta (assembly GCF_000164805.1). Classification (NCBI taxonomy): domain Eukaryota; kingdom Metazoa; phylum Chordata; class Mammalia; order Primates; family Tarsiidae; genus Carlito; species Carlito syrichta. The sequence continues at coordinate 169,161 of NW_007163934.1, forward strand.
TTCTCCATCAAATCTAGAACTCATATATTATCAATTACACATTGACCAAAAGTATAGCAACCAATACCTGGTTCTTTAATCAAGAGTATTTTGCATTCTAATTTTTTGTGTCTTAAACATCTTGTCAATGGTGTGGAATGAACAACAAAATTTATTGCTATAGCAATATATTCAAATACCAGGAAGCCAGTAAAGGAGAGAATTGTTTAAGGGAAGCTTTTCATTTTCTTCCTTAAAAAAAAAAAAAAAAAAAATCCCCAAATTACACTCTCCAATTAAGATCAAACTTGTAGTTACAACGTATTCAGTCACTTTCATGTGGTTTAGTGTTTAGGGTATAGAAGAAAAAGAGGAAAGGCAATAAAAATGAGGATTGATTTTAATTCCCTCTTACTTTTCTAAGTAAGAAAACAAGTCAAACCTGTTTTGGAACGTAGAGGCCTTTTCTCAGTAAAAACCAAGAGAAAAACTGGGGCCTTATATCTGTCTGATCTTCAGTCTAACCACAGTCCATGTGATAGGCACTGGGAATGCAAATATAAGATACTGTCTCTTGTGGAATTACAGTAAATTTCCCCTGCTAAATCTGCACCAGTGAAACTTACAGTCTAGTGAAGAATATATGCATTTAAATAGAAGTGGCCGTTGTTTCCATACAAGCATAATTCAAAATGCTAGGGGAAGTTAAAAGAAGGGTGTTGAGTACTGCCTTCCGAGGTGCAGAAAGGGAAGATTTTCTGGAGGAGAATATGGGAGTTAAACCTTGAAGGAGGGGGAGTACTTAGGCCTGTGGAGAAGATAAACTACAACATGGACGGAGGCAGAAGTCCGAAGAGGAAGACAGCATGTGACTGTTGGAAGGCTGGGTCTGCCTTCTTGTTCTTTGCTTTGTATTGCTTACTGTTAAATACATAGAATCCTTCCTCTTAAAGAATGTGGTTCTGCACTGTGTGGCTTTATTCCATTAGCATAAAATTCAGGCCGGCGTGTTGGTGTGTGTTTGGAGGGCTGCCTGATCATACAAAGATGCCTTCTGCTTTAGAGGGTATATGCTTTTAAAAGGATTTGGAAATAGTCCAAACTTTTTTTTTTTTTTTTTTTTTTGCTGACTCTGTTGTCTGCATAGCGAATTAGGAAAGGCAGTGTTGGTCCTGCAAGATTTTATCTTAATCTTCACATGGATCCTTTTATTACTTAATGTTCTTCAGGAATGGACCAGAAAGAGATGCCAGAGTATCTGTTTTTTTCTTTTCTTTTTGGACTACTCATATGTATGACACATTTACAAACAGCAGGTTTTAATCTATCTCTTTGAAAGAGCGACTTTAAAAATGAACTGTGCCTTGTGCTTTTAATTTAGATCTACTACCTGTAAGAGGGACCTAATGTTTATGTTTGCGTGTATGTATGTGTGTACATATGCTCTTCAAGCCTCTATAGGTGATATCTCAAGGCCTTTTTTTTAATTTCTCAGCTTTGATAGAAGATTTCCTATATTATAAATGTGATCACCCCAGGAGAGCTCAGTAAAGGGGGCTATACCAACCAAATGTACATAAAACATAGACTTAATTCACAAGTGGAGGGCTATAGGAGAATTCAATAGAGGTAAAGTTTAAGATTTAAATGGTTAAATATAAAGGTCAATTTCCCTTATTTATTTATTTTTTTTAAGAAAACCCTGTAGTCCCAAATATCTGTCAACAAATCATTGCAACTAGAGACTGAACCAGCAAATTTAATTTCAAATAGACTTATGATTTTCATGAACAATTTACTATGGAAAAAAATAATATGCTAAACTTTTCCTCAAATAACAGGTTACTGTACTTGGTTGTACTTTTTCCCCCAAAAAAAGTTGGAGGAAAAGTTGTTGTTGAGTTGTATATTCTCATAAAATTTTCCTGATTTTAAAATGTCAGCACATAGCTACAGGATAGATTGTGGCCTTCAGTAGCAGACTGAGTTCTTTAGGGTTTACTTCACATAATCTCTTCTTTTCCCTTTTGTACTCTGCATACTTAACACTCACATGCTAATATTAGCACTAATGCCTCAGGCCTAAATAGCAATAATTACTGGATGACATACTGGCTTCTATTTAAGTTGACAACTCAATAACTTGACATATGCATTACATCTCTATTACACTGGAATCTAAATGGCACTTTATAAAGCATTCCTTTTATATTTAGTTCACCGACTGATCAGACTGGAGCTTGTGCTCATCATGTGTCTATTAAAGACTAGTGAATGTGTCATTATTTCTAAGTCCTTGCCAGTGGTAGATAATGGAGTCATGGAAAGCTGTATTTACAGAGAAATGCTGGGGTTGTAATAATATGTGTTTCTTCGACAAGCAAGAATCAAAGGCATTCTTATATTTTTAAAATATATTACTATAAAAAATTATCCTAAGCATAAAATGCCATCTTAAGAATGCAGCCTGTGATATATCTTCTGTAAGTTAATTTTGTTTTTTAAACGAAGATTAAAAGATGTTAATAAACAAATTCACCTTTTAGCTATTTTTGTTATGGCAATATTTCAATTAGCAAAATGTAGAGCATAATAATTATCAAATATCTCTGTTCTTGTTATCTCAGCCTCACACAGTCTGGAATGTTTCAATTCATTTTAAAAGATAATATAAATAGAGTTTAAAATATGAGCATTGTTTCTTCCCTTTCATCTTTTATGGCTTTTCCCTTATGACTTTTCCCCTCTCCTGACATCTCCCTTTGTCTCTTCCAAAAGACATTAGGCAGAGATAGTGATGATGGCAGGCATAGGGCTTATGAAGGGTGAGGAGGGAATATGGTCAATATGTAGCCAGTAATGGTAGTCCATGAAAATATGTGTGTCAGAGAGTAGTGTTGAGGATGGTTTGGCAGTTTGGGAAGATTAGCCACACATAGAAGTTTCAATAAATATGTAAATATATGAAGGATAATAAGAGCTACATTCCTCACTCGCAGAATGAAGGCACAAATGTTAGAGGGCTTTGGCATTGGAACACTCCGTTAACAATCAACACGTGTCGTGTTCATTTGAATCCCCAATATTTAAATATTATTCTCCACCAAAGAGGACCAGAGACTACTTAGAGAAATAACTGTTTGAGGGCTAAAACAAAAAGTGTATAATATTAACTGGGAATATGTTGTTGTGCCAGTAAACAAGTACTCCAAGAAAAGTAAGAGTATGATAAAAGAATTCAGAAGCCAGTTTGAGGAGGTTCCCAACAGCCAAATACAGAATAATCTACAAATTTAATTAGATAATAATGCCAACAGACTGTAGCCATTGAATAAAAGAGGAATCAGTGAGTCCACACTGATAAAAATAAGCAAATGAATAAGTAAATTGAAAATAATACATGTAGAAGAAATGAAAAAAATCACAATTTGACTCTATCCCAGCCATAATTACTTCTGGCAAGTTATATCAATAACTACTAAAAGTAGAGGTTTACAGTGGAGTGAAAACCTGAATATTTACATAGTTTCAAGTTGCCTTCACATAAGATTATTATTAATTAAGAAAAAAAAAGAATAGAGAAACCTGGCTGATACCATCTTAATTATGTGAACAAAGTTAACCTGACACAAGTATTAGAACAAAAAACATTGTTACCTGATAGGATACAATGATTTTTTTAAAAAAGCACATAGTATCATTTCTGTGATATTCCTGTCAAAAATATATAACCTAGATTTACTCATGAGAAAACATCACAGAAACCCAAATGGAGAGATATTTTACAAAATGACAACCTTGTAATCTTGAAAAATATGAAGGTCATGACATGAAGAAAAGACTGAGGAAGGTTGCCAAATGAAGAAGTCTAGAGAGATATGACAACTAGGTATGCATATGAGCCTAGAGTGAATACTTTTACTGTAAAGGAAGGTTAAAAGATGAAATTTTAAAAGGGTTTGTGGGTGAATGGTGCACTGGGGTTCTTTGACTTTTCCTGTACGAGTCTTGTTATTTTCAAGTAGGTCTGAAATTATTTCAAATAATATTAATACTTTAAAATGAAATTGGTATATGTATTTGTATCTCTAAATGTTTTTTCAAAACAATAATTTTATTGAGGTATAACTTATATACAAAAACTGCATATAGTTAATGAGTTTGGACACAGGACTACAACCATGAAACCATCATCACAATCAATGGAATAAACAAATCTATCCCCTTTGAAAGTTTCCTCTTGCTTCCTGCTTTTATTGTGCTAAGAACAGTTAACATGAGGTCTAGTCTTTTAACAAAATTTTCAGTGCAAGATACAGTATTGTTAAATATAAATTTTTTTGAGAAGTATTTTTTAACCTTTTTCATTTGCCTGACATGCAATTTAGATTTTGCCTAATTTCCAGCATATGCTCACATAAAAACTTCCCATGACATACTAATAGAGATATAAGATCAGCAACTATGGGAGGAGTGCTTTTGAACTTCCCTTTTATTTCCTTTGACCTGGACACCTGCATCCGGGATGGTATCACCCTAAGTTCGTCATGACAGCTCAATAGGAAATGGCAATCTTATCAAACTTCCTGGAACACTCTTTCCCAAGGAAAACATGGACGAACTCCACTGAAGCAAAGATTCTCTTCAGAGTGCTTCTCTGTGTCCTCCAAAAGTGAATTTGTCAACAGAAACCCTGAAGGGATGTTAGTTTCATGGAAGAGGGCAACACCATATCCATATTTATTAACTGCCCTTCAGAGTAGCAATTTCCCTTGAGACTGTGCCTTCACAAACAACATAATATAATGCCTGACACTTCACGTAAGACATGTCATTAACTGCAGACCTATCTATCATGTGGTTTGCCTCATTGTGTTCATTTTTTATTTTTTATTTTTTTTTTTTTGCTGATGCCAAGTACACACAGAATTTCCCAGAAGGAAATAAATGGAACACTGCAAAGAATAAGTACACAAGTCAGTTCACGTACTTCATAAAAAGCAAGGAGGAAGCTGGAGAAGGTCAAGGAGAAACAGGGCTGAAGGGCACAGTGGAACTGTGATGAGCATTTGGAAGTGTGTATGAATGAATTACCAAAGCAGATCAGATACTAAATTTGGTTTTTCTAACAGCCTGAAATTGACCAGTAAAGCCACTAAAGAATCAGTTTGAAAATTATCAAAATGAATCTAAATGATAGGTGTCAAAAGAGTGTCAGTTTTCTCTAAAAGGTCTGTGGAAATATGGTTTAATATGTTAAATTCATATCAATTTCACATATATATGAGTACCTACTATTTCCAAAACACTGTTAGAGATAATAAAGGACAAACAAAGATGAATATGGTTTAATATCTGACATTAGAGCTAAATATTTATGAGATGGTGTTACCATAGTCTGGAGAAGAATATGATGTATTTGCTTGGGTAAGAACTGTTGATTTTTGGAGTCAGATATCTCTGACAGGGCAATGCAGAAAGCCATTGTAAAACTCGATCAAACCTGTACATGTTTGCAGATCAAGGAGAAACTTAAAAGGCGTAACAGGTAATTGTGAGGAGGGACTACAGAGGGTACAAATCTTAGGGTGAAAAAAATCTCCTTCTGTGGTGTGCTGTGAAGGATTGTTACGGTCGGTCCCTGAGAAGTTCAAAAGCAACTGCTGAATCATGGGTTGCAATAAAAATGAGAGAGAAACTATAAAAGGAGGAGAAAGTAAGAGAAATAAAAAAATATACCTATTTCAATTTTTGCATAAGCCCAGACTTAATAGTACATCTGTCACACTAAACCCTATGTTGCTAATAAGGAAAAGAGATTCCCCTTTACATCCCCCCACACCACTTTCTCACAAACGTCCCCCACACTATTAGTGTCTTAACAAATTTCTGCTGTCCATGCCTCCACTAGTACTCATTTTGGAGAGTTTTCCGTTAAAATTTTAAGCAAAACAATTTTGAATTTATTTTCAAATGCAGTAGCAATATAATAAAAACTAAAAGACATAAAATAAAAATTTTCATTAAAATCATGACTCATATTGAATTAATTAAGTAAATTCTATATTCTATCTGGGTGAAACATATTCTTCCCCTTCCTATGTTTCCTTGCTTATATATGTCCCTTGTTATATACTGGCCAATATGCGTAGGTACTTGGATTTCAAGTGTTTTTCAAGAGCACCTGCTTGGCACAAAGGAAAAGAAGAAAATCTGTCATACACTTTCTGCAAATAAGCCCTCCTACACAAAGTTCAAATTCACCTTGAAAAAAATGGATATACGGAATTTTCAATGTATGCCTCACCTGATCTGTGTTTGAACAGAAAAATAGCAGCATAGAGCAGGAAATATATTTTTCTTGTTATTTGCAGTGACTTTTTGTTTGTTTATTTTTAAGGCTTTTTCTGGGGATTTAGTTTATTAACTGTAACATTTAAAGGCAGAGATAATTTTTGGAAAAAATGAACCACAGCGAAAATGTCATGAAAACAAAATTAAATAAGTCAAATGCCAAAAATTCTACTTCAATTTTTTCCTAAGGCCAGTCTTAATAGTACATCTGTCACATTAAAACTTATACTGCTAATTAGAAAAATAACTCAACAGAAGTTATTTTTTAAAATGTAGCTGTAATATCCTGAAGTTTTTCATAACTTAGAATCTACACAATCCTCCTGTTGAATAAGCCAGGACAAAGTTAACTTCAGGAAATCTGTGGGGGGAAAATTGTTCATTAAAGAACCATTCAGGTTAATGTTTATTTCTTATCCTTTCCTTCCTCCAAAGTCATCTGTTTTATATTGATTTGAAGCAATTTACAAATTATCAATAACTACATAGATGAGTTATAACTACTCAGTATGGGATCCTGTGAATTAATTTATTGCATGTTAATTACCATAAAATATCTTTAAACAGGTTCAACTGCATATATGTATATCATCTGTGAGAAATTGGTCAACTCCAGAGTAGTGTAAAACAGTTTGAGAAAGAGTTGCTTTCAAAAATCTTTGTTAAAGAACTTGAGGAAATTATCTTTAATTTTAGCAGTTCTAATTTTAATACTTTTTTACTTGATTTAAATGTTCAGTAACTATAAGGTTTTAAGATTATAATAATTTTCCATTGAATATAGACAGACTACATAATTATTTTTATGCAAAATAAGCTTCTACTATACTTTCTATATTCTTTTCATGTGTTCTATACTGTCATATTTGAGAATAATATCAGTGAAAAAGAAATATGTGTAAGAGTTTGGGAACTTGGTTAATTATTTAGATACTAGTTCTGTGTTGACTATCTTATTAAATATATACATAAATATTTGTACTATTGAATAGATACTGCTATATGTCTATTACACCCAAATAATATTGTATATGTGCCTATATGTATATAAATACAATTCCTTTTGAATGTTAAATATATTGCTCCATTATCTATTACCTTTCAGTGTTGCTGTTGAAAAATCAGAAGCCATGCTGATTCCTGATTCTTTGTGCATGTGTTACTTTTTCCTTATGGAGTTGTATAGAGTCTCTTTGTTCCCAACTGTTCCAGAATTTGGTGATGATATGCACTGGTGAAAGTGTATTTTCATTCACTGTGCTGCCTGCCATCTGATACGCACGTTCAATCTGGAAGCATGTCCTTCAGTTACAGAACATTTCTAAAAGATGTATTTGATGATTTTTCTTTCTCTGTTTTTATATATTGTGTTATTATGGAACTCTGATTTTTTACATGTTGAACTATAAAAACTATTTCCACTTATTCTTTTTTCCTTACCCAAAAATGCTCTTTTTAATAGTACTTTGTGTTTTATTCATAGTTTTTCATTTCCATTGTGTTAAGCAGTCTAATTTATACAGTCCTTCAATCCCCTCTTGGCCATGTAAGGATAGACCTTCGGCTTGGAATACTTTCTTACCAAGAGATAAAAAAAACTCATTTTCTGACCTGGGCTTATTGCCTTGGGTGGGCATATCTTATCTGTTTCAGACTCAGTGTGCCCTCTGTTTGTTTTGCCTAAGCACATGTGTCAATGACCATCAGACCCACCACTGGCTTCCTGTATTTCAGATTCCACAGAGGAGAGGTTGAGATTCTACTGCAGCACAAAGTGGGTTTTCTGCAGCTATGTCACCCATGTGATGCTACAAAACGGACCCACTGGTCATGGAAGAACCAGCACACTCCACAGAGCTGAATCTTGTGCACTCTTTCTTTCCTCTTTGCTGCTGTAAATTCTGTCCTACGCAAACTCAGGGTGTATGTTGTCTCTTCACAGTGACTTGAGTCATCATGTATTGGTCTCTTCACTGAATAGCACTTATCTGCCTTTTAACCTTGGCTGGACTGCCTGGACACCCTGTGAATGGTGCAATAATTACTCTTTAAGGGTGTTAATACTTTTTGTTTTTGTTTTTTTGTTTTGTTTTGTTTTGATGTTTTTGGGTTTTTTTTTTTTTTGAGTTGGAGTCTCACTCTGTTGCCCAGACTGGAGTGCAGTGGCCCCACTCCCGGCCACTGCAGCCTCACCTGCTGGGCTCCGGCGATCCTTCCCCCTCAGTCTTCCAAGTAGCTGGAACTACAGGCGCACACTACCACGCCCGGCTAATTTTTTGATTTATTGTAGAGATGAGGTCTCGCCAAGTTGCCCAGGCGGGTCTTGAAGCCGCGGGCTCGAGCAATCCACTCACCTTGGCTTTCCAAAGCGTGGGATTACAGGTTGAGCCATCAAGTCCGGTCAGTTTTTGTTTTTTGAAATTTACTTTTCTCTGCATATTTTGTTTCCTCTGAGTATTTTTTGTTGTTGTTTTTGTTATTGTTTGTTTTGCTTTCTAAATTCCATAATAGGACAATGTCCTTGCAGGTCTGTTAATCATTCCTTGTTGGTTTATATTTAAGAGTAGGAGATTAAGATGCTGTTTAGAAATTCTGAGCATGTGAGTGTGAATGGTCAACAGTTTGTTTCATTGAAGAGTGATCTGGCTAGGCACTTTTCATTGAAAAACCAACTGTGCCAGAATGTTTTGGTTTTGGTGTGGTCAAATTCTGCAAGGAATCTTCTATCTTCCTCCTGGAGTAAAGATTCTGAGTGCCAAGGAAGAAGTAGAGCAGGGGTGGGGTGGGGTGGGTATGTCAGCATTTTAAATAAATGTGCATACATGTACTTAATACCTCACACTCAACTGTACTTGGTATACCCCAGTTAAGAGAGCTTCTTCTTTAATCTCTCCAGAGAACTAGCCTCCATTGTTATGCCAAGATGTGCCTATCACCTGGCTACCTATAGTAGGATAAAATATTTGAGGATTATGTGCTTTTAAAACAAACTATTAACCAATTCTTCCTCTGCTAACACCCTCTACTCATTCAACTCACTTCCAGAGATACCTGGGGATATTAATTCCTGAACTTCTGGGGACTCCACAATATGAATTGAATTAGACCACTTCTTATCCATTGCTGCTTTAAGAGTCAGCTCTCTGCTGTGTCAGTTTCTCGGGTTTAATGTCTTTTGTTCATTCTGTCCTTGTCCTTTTGTTCATTCATGTTGGGTGAGTTATTGAGGGAGTGAAAGAAATATGTCTATATAATCCATTTTCTGATATTTGACATCTCTGCATTCTGTGTATGAACATTAAGAGTCAAATTACATATTCTGAAATATTTTGTTCATCTTTTATTGGAGGTTATTTGTAAATGTATCCACCCTGTGAATTAGGTATTGTACTATCAACAAATGACACAATAAGCTATGTAGAGGAACTTGCATGAAATAAGATACAAATGTGAATCTACTTAAAAACAGAGTAGAAATGCTAGCATGCATGGTATTAACTTGGGTTCAGTAAAGAAAACAGAACCAGTTTAAGTATTTGGGGAACCAAGAATATAATATGGGAATTAAGGTTCCAAGGAATGTTGGAAAAATAGAAGAGCAAAAGTTAAGACACTAGCTGAAAAGTCGGGGAAGGAGACATTGAAGATCTCAGCTTAAAGTGCAATAGTGGGCAACAGAGTGAGACTCCAACTCAAAAAAATAAAATAAAATAAATATTATGCAAAAAAAAAAAAAAAAAAAAGTGCAATAGTGGCTAGTTCATAAAATCTTACAGAGAAATTACTGTGTTTCTCAAGAATATCTGAAAAGCACCCACCAACTCTCTCATTGTGTCAAGTACTTGCTGAGAACCTTCTGTAAATTGTAACCTGTTGGGAGCCATTTTAAAAATAGCAATCATCTTATATAAGCCTTCTTCTTTGTCCTCCGAAAAGCCCGCGCGCGCCAAACCACAACACCCCTCCCACCTCCTCTCCTCATACCACCACTACTCTTCCTCCTATCATAAGCCGCCACATGCCCTATTTCAGCCCGCCCCTCTTTGCTATGTATATAAGCAATCGCCTAACAATAAAATTTGGAGGCTTGATCAGAACACTGTCTTGCCTCTATTCTGCGTGTCTCCTGTCTCTTTCTCTCTTGGTCTCTCTCTCTCTTTTCACCAGCAGCAGGTAGTCCTCCTCGTGCCCACGTTTTACTTGTCCCGCTGGTCGGGACAGTAACCATTACTAGCATAAAACTGCCCAACAAACTTATTTTTCTGCCTTCCAAATCACACTTGAGTTCTTTTGATTATCAAACAAACGATAACCACAGAAAGAAGAGAATTTTTGAGCAAACTTAGAAGGGTGATAGTGAAGCTAAGTTTAAAAAGTTGTATCTGTTCTGTGATTAGTCTTGTGATTATGTGTTTATGGGCTTATTTGCAATGATATTTGTGCAAATCATGACAGAACACATCTAGAGGGCAATATAGCCTTGGAAAATCTGAGTATCAATCAAATGTCTCAATCCATTTGTGCTGCTATAGCAGAATATCCTAGACTGGGTAATTTATAAAGAACAGAAATTGATTGGCTCATGAGTCTAGAACTGGGAAGTTCAAGAGTATGGTACAGGCAACAGATGAGGGTGTTTTCCTATGGCAGAAGGCAGAAGGGCAAAAGAGAGTGAAAGCAAGAGAGGGAAATAGAAGCCCCAATTCACTGTAGTAACAAGCCCACTACTACTATCATGAAATGAATCCATTGATGAAGGCAGAGCTTTCATGACCTAAACACATCCTAAAGCTACCACCTCCCAACACTATTGCATTGTGTATTAATTTCTCAACACATGAATACATTCAAAACATAGCAATGGGTGAAGACATATACCAAAATATTTTGCTCATATACCAGGTTACATAGCATGTAAGATGTTCCTGCTTTTAGATGAAAGTGTGATTTTAAAAATTAAACCACAAAAAAAATGTTCTCCATGCAATTTGAAGTAAAGAGTGGAGAAATTAAAAATACTGTTATGAAGAAGAAAAAAATAGCAGTCCCTGGCATCCAGAATCTGGACAGGTACCCACAGAGAGGCTGTGTTATTCACAAAAGTAATCCCACAGAATACCACCCTCAGACAAAGTTATTCTGAGTCTGTAATAAAGTATAACAAAACAAGTCCAGTTCATAATTTTGTCCAAGCCTTGAAAAAATAAGAGCAGTCACTGTTGCCAATCACAAAATACCAAACACTTTCCTTTTTTGGCCAAAATGAATGACTGCTCACTGTTCTTTAACAATCAGCTTTATCCTTATTCTAATCTTATCTTCCTATCAATAAATTGTATTAAAATAACAAACATGAAATTGTTTCACTTTCTCACAGCATGCAATGTAAAGCAAATCTCTCCCACCAATGCTGCTTCCTTAAACCTTTCTCCAAATTACTCAACCAAGTCCTCAAAATCCCATAATAAATTCTTTCAAACACCTTCTTACTGAGACACCCCATGATTATCCATTGTGATGGTTAATTTTTATGCATCAACTTGGCAAGTTGCCCAGCTGCTCAGTCAAACACCAGTTTAGATCTTGTGAAGGTATTTTTTAAAAGATATGATTAACATTTAAATCAGTAGGCTTTGAGTAAGGCAGATTACTCTTCATAATGTGGGTGGGCCTCATTCCATGGTGTTTGTTCTTTCTACAGCAAAGAGTAATAAAAAGAATGTGTTTAATTCACAGTGTTCTTAGTGGGCTTTTGTTGAAGGACACTGATACAGTCCTATCCTGTTTGTGTTCCCTCAAGTAACCAAAAAAGGAGAAGAGAAGAATACTCTGCATTTCCTTCTAATAAAGGAAACAAGGAAATCAGAACATTTTTATTTTTTAGTTTTTTATTTACTCTTCCATAAAAAGAGAATGCTGAATATTTGAATATAGTATGTAACTTAGATGTTTTATGTAGAGATACTTTAAACTTATATGAAGTATCAAATTAGTTTTAAAATACATAATTTTAAAGAAGATTGCGTGTTAAATACTGGTAACTTTCAGTTCATAAAGTACATATTAAGGATCGTGATCTTGTCAAGCCTAATGAGCACACTGCCAGGCAGATGATAGTTAAAACACACAGGCAATGTTAAAAGCACCTCCCGTAGAATTACAAATTTCTCTCCAAGATCTGTGCTTCTTTCTCTCAAAACGTCAGCAACATTACAGGAATAGCACATTTTGCTGAATTCTGTTTCACATACTTCCTATGTCCTGGACATCAACAACTTTTATTTGTACTTTCCATACACAGAATTTGGACAATTTGTAATTTTCCATTTATTCACAGTACATTAAAAAAAATGATGATGATCTTGAGTGTTAATGCGTGTGACGAAAATCAATCCTAATGGGAAATTGGTGAGTTCATTTACAACCAGGAAACCATTAAGGAAATTCTGTATTTCAAGAAATCCCATTTGGTCATATGTTAGTGACCAGTCCAGTGATTAAATCACCCTTTACGTAATTATCAGAAAAAATAACAGCCTGTTTTTATATATTCATGGCCTGTAGCCACTGCACCCCAGGCTATGATCTTATCGGCCCTTGTAAATAGATCAGAGTCAGATATAATATACATTTGGATGGAAACATTCCAAGCAAAACCCAGGTGTTACAGGAAGTGATATGGGTGATACAGTAGGTGGTGATCTTTCCTGTGAGTCAGTTCTGGACCAATTACTCAGCATGAGCAGTGTTGTGTGATGGCCTGTCACAAAAATAAGTTCTCTAAGATGCAGTTTCTTATAGGTAAATGAAACATCTTTATAAACTGCCAATTGGTTGTGTCTTCCAAGCATTTTTTTACATAACATGTCTTGCATCTTTGCACATTCTTTCCATATTAATAAAAGTTATAAAACTGTTGCCAATTTGAAAAATTTTAGCTCTGAGTATTACTAAGTCTCTCTTAATTTTATAACTAAATAGGAGATTATTTTTATATGAGTTGTGGATTAGGTTTTCTGACATCTAATTCAGTTATCTTGTTCTTACTGCTTCTCTTCTGCTTCCCACTTTCCTCTGTAATCTTAAAAACTCATTTCTTTTAAATTCCAAACTGGCTGCACTAAAGTCGATTAATGAATAACTAACACACTGTTAAGTTCTCCAACATAAAAATATTTCTAGATTATTGCTTTCTTACATTTTTTTATATGTATTTAATCAACCCATAGCAAATTTATCTCAGATTTTAGGGTGAACTTTGGATTTCTAATAAAATCATCAATAATTTCCAATTATTTATTAATTCCAGAGGGAAAAGATACCTTGTTTTAAAATTTTACCTTAGTAGTCTTATTTATTGAATTATTCTCATATGGCAAATTTAGAGTCAGTTTTAACATTGTTATTTCTATTAAGGAACACTAAAGACGTCTAGGAAGAAATAAAAATTAAGCATGCTTGGTATTACACATAAAACGATGTAATAAATATTAGGATAAGTCAGCAAATAATGTTACTTTCTTTCTAGTTGCTACTCATTTTTTTAAATGTCAGAAAAATACTAAATATTTTCTTATCATTTAAACTAGAAAGAAATGCTATAGTCAGTCAAAATTAAAAACTGATTGTCATATATAAAATCTCTCAGATAAAAAGATAGAAGTGATAAAATTTCTCTTCATTAAAAGTCGAACTTTCTGTTATTTCAATCTGATAGAAGTAAATAGCTGGTAGACTGACAACACCTGAAAACATTATCTACCTAAATTTTGAACAAGTCTGAGATATCCATACACCGGATCCATTTTTTAAAAAAGAGTCAAAAGAATTGGCACTTTTAACAATTTCTTTAGAAATTATGCTGCCACCTAGTACTCATGCCATTTTCTGGCTTATTCTAATGCTAATTCAGTTTCTGCATATTTCCAAATTCCTAACTCAATGATCTATGGCTTTAGGACCAAGATTTGGTCTTTGACTACATTTTTTCTTTGGTTGCTATTTTTTGAATCCTGGTATCTGACTTGACTCTAGGCACTCAGAAAACACCCTCGATGCTACAGTTCTGACACTCTGAGCCTCAAGTTTTGAGGCCAGTTAACTGACCAGTACACAACTCACACCAAAATGTCACTGAATTTGACCTTGTATATTTAACCCTTGACAACCATTCTGCAAAACTGACTCAATTTCTATTGGACAACAAACAATATTGCAGGAAAGTAGAGGCAAGATTTTTTTTTAATGTCCCTTAAAATGATATAAGTAGTTCATCTAATGTTGGTATCAGTTAAAGAAATAATCCAAGCCGGGCTCAGTGCCTCAGCCTGTAATCCCGCGCCTTTGGGATGCACAGGTGAGTGGACTGCCTAAGCCCGTGGGTTTGAGACCCGCCTGGGCAGGTGAGACCTCATCTCTACAATAAATCAAAAAATTAGCCTGGCGTGGTAGCGCGCGCCTGTAATTCCAGCTACTCAAAAGGCTGAGGTGGAAGGATCGCCAGAGCCCAGCAGGTCGAGGCTGCAGTGGCTGGGAGCGGCCACTACACTCCAGTCTGGGCGACAGAGTGAGAGACTCCACCTCAAAAAAATAAAAAAAATTTAAAAAAGAAATAATCCAAAAATTTTAATTTTTGGATCCATAAATGTGATAGATAACATTTTACCCTAAAATGATGGCACAGAATAAAAAGCTTAAATTGTAAAACTAAACTCTACTGAAATAAAGCTTATTTTCTTGAAGATAGCGTTACTCAATTTTAACAAAAATGACATGCATACTATTTCATCATCTCTTGTAATATGCATAAGAGTTTTATTTAAAAAAGAAGTGACTTGCAAGATTTGGAGCAAGATGGCTGGCAAGAAGGAGCTAATGTGAGTCTCTTGCATGGAAGTAACCAAAATAGAGTTCCCCAGCACTCAGAGAGGAACAAAACCGTCAGCACACCTCACAACTCATCAGAGAAGCAACAAAGCCCACAGAGTGCAAAGAAGAGAAAAATTATCAACCTCAGTTGGAACTACATAGATTCATTCAGATAACCACACAAATCATGAGCAGCTTCCAGACACAGTGGAGGAGGTAAGTCAGGGGAATTCAGATATTCTGTGTTCCTGCCACAGATCCATATGAGCCTCATGATTCCAGTCCCTCATGAGAAACTGCCTTGTTCACAGCTGTGCACTGCCCAAATCCACACAGTGGTATAGGCAAAAGTGGTATAGGCAGCTCCAGCTGCCATTTCCCAGAAACTTAACCCTTGCTGGGAGTTGCATTCCAGCTGGCCTGGGAAGGAATGGGAAGACTTAACTTTTTCACTTTTCCTAAGGGCAGACTCCACTGGACAAACAATTTCATCTGAGGTGGGTTGTTGTGAGAACACCTGGGGCTAGCCTCATTTTTAAGTTCTGAAAACAGAATTCCTGAGCTGGGTGATACTCCTTGCCCCAGCAGCCCCGCACTTTCCCTATGTAAACTCTTTTGTGCAGCGTGACCCCAATGACCAAAGGATTCCTTTCCAATCTTCATTGGTGTAGCTAATCAGGCACACAGATGGAGAGCTGGAGTGCTGTTCCCCACCACCCCCCTCAAAGTCTCAAAATGAATAGAGAACTTTGGTAGTCCCCATAATCATGCCCATCGTCAAGGTTGTCTGTATACTTCCATGGGGCAACACAGGCCAAGCAGAAAGTCCACAGCCACCATCGCAGCTGGCTCTCTCCTACAACTGCCACCATCTGGCTGAAGGTCAACTGGTATAGTTCATTACATTTGATACAACACCTCAGCTCTTGAGAAGGTCAGACCCCAATCCTTAGCTGACAACACTAGGCCAACACAGCTACCCAGCATGCCTTGTGCCCATACAGGTACCCAGCATAGCACCACCACAGTTGGTAATTGAGAAACTCACCACATCAAGGTTATACACAACCAAAGAAACCTTACAGAGGCTATGCCATTCCCTTGTCAACATCAGAGATGGTGTTTGCACCCACTACTGTGAAATCTGATGTTTATTCAGCCCAGTTCAGCTACAAAACAACCACCTCCACTCAGGAAATAAGAACAAATCTTCTCAAGCCTGTAATCCTGGCACTTTGGGAGGCAGAGGTGAGGGGATTGTCTGAGCCCCCAGGTTCAAGAACAGCCTGGGCAATTTGGAGAGACCTCATCTCTACAATAAATTTATTTTAAAAATAGCCTGGCATGGTAAAGCATGCCCGTAGTTCTGGCTACTTGGAAGACTGAGGTGGAAGGATCACTTGAGCCCAGCAGGTCATCGCTGGTGTGGCCGTGAGTGTGCCACTGCACTCCAGCCTGGGTGACAGAGTGGGATTCCAATTCAAACAACAACAACAACAAAAACAAATCTCATGTCACTGCACAACTGGCACACTAGTTCATACTCTGTGTATTGGAAACCTTCTCCAGAGGGTCCTTCAGAGATGGCAGTGACCAAATATTCACAAGACACAATACCTGTACTTTCACATCCCCAGATGCTTTGTAGGTACTTCCCAGCAAAAGCCTGAGTTGTGGCAATCCCACAGGGCAACTAGACCAGAAGAACAGCAGGGCTCACAGACATCAGGTCCTGACAGAGTACCACTCCCAGGGAAAGGGAAAGTGCACTACATCAAGGGAGCACCCTGTGGGATAAATAAATAAAGCCGACTATAAGCTTCTCAATGCCACAGATCTCATGGTCTAAGGGAAATTTCCTTCAGCAGGGCCATAGATAAAATGCTGGGCTCATCGGGGGAAGGTAGTGGTTATGCTCCAGTACTCAATCAGCCCAGGTGCCCATGAAGAGTTGTGGAGAAGGAGATTTCTTCACCCTCATGCCCACCACTGCAGACATTTACTTCTTTCAAGGGAGCTCAGTATAAGTACACCTGTCAATGCCTTTTTACAGCATTCCAGGGTAATGGCAACCCCACAGAAAGTGGGCCCTTTGAGCTCTAGCTAGCACAATTGGTGGAATTTCTTTCCCTCACTACAAAAAACTTCAGAGTTTTTACAAATGGCAGAGGTGTGTGTCTGATATGAAAATTAGAAACAGGACAAGAGGAAAATAGAAACCCCTGGTGAAAATCTCAGTACACTTCACTGGAAGCTCCCCAACCGTTTTCATCAGGACTGAACCCACTAGGAATATTGCATATAACCACCTGCTTCAGCTGCAACCAGTTATCACCCAAGATGCTTCCTAATGGCCTGAAGACTGAACAGTTTGATGAGAAGAGAAGAGAAGAGAAGAGAAGAGAAGAGAAGAGAAGAGAAGAGAAGAAGTACTAGGAGGAAAGAAGAGAGCACACCACATCACTGGGGAACAAAATAAGTTTCATCAGCCCTCTGGTATTCTAGCTGTATAAGAGGTGCACTTGAATATGCACACACAATAACTGTCACTACAAGAAGTGTCTGAGAAAACCATTGCACAAAGATTGTCTATAACCAAGAAACTTATACAGAATGTGTACCACTGAAAGCACCAGAACCAAAACTAGATGAGCATAAACGATATAAGTTAAACTCACATCCCTAATGGGTATGGGGAATTGAATCAGAAATAACTCTAACAATAATAAGAAGAAATAGTCTGTTGCCCAAATGGGAGGGAGCCAGAAAAATATTCCTGGCAATATGAAAAAAGAGTTTTTCAACACCTCCAAAAGACCACACTAACTCTTCAGCAATGAAAAATGAAATCTTTGAAAGTCCAGAAATTAGCGTCTATTAATGTCTTTTACCCACTTTTTAAAGAGTTTTTTTTTTTCTTTTTCCTTTTGGCATGTTTGCATTCCATGTAGATCTTGGATGTTAGGCCTTTTCAGATATACAGTTGGCAAATATTTTTTCCATTCTGTGGGCTGTCTCCCCTCTCTCTCTTGATGGTTTCTTTTGCTTTGCAGAAACTTTTCAGTTTAATGAGGTCCCACTTGTCTGTCTTATCTCTTATGGCATGGACATCTGGAGTTCTGACTAGGTATTTGTTTCTACTCCAATTCCAATAAGAGTGTCTCCTGTATTTTCTAAGGTTCTTATAGTTTGAGGCTTTACATTTAGGTCTTTGATCCATTTAGAGTTGATTTTTTGTGTATGGTGATAGGTTGGGGTCTTGTTTTAATCTTCTGCCTGTGGTCAGCAAATTTTACCAGTACCAATTACTAAAAAGGTTCTCCTCTCCCCAGTGGTTGCTAGTGGAGGCTTTGTCGAAGACGAACTGGTTGAGAAATTGGGGTTTTGCTTCTGAAATCTCTATCCTGTTCTGTTAGTCTACTTGCATGTTCTTATAACAATGCCAGGCTCCTTTGATTATTGTAGCTTTATAGTATAGTTTGAAGTCTGGAAGTATGATACCTCCCACTTTGTTCCTTTTTCTGAGGATTGTTTTTGCTATGCATGGTCATTTATGTTTCCATATTAATTTCTGTATTGTCATTGCTAGGTCTGAGAAGAATGATGTTGGTAATTTAATGGGTATTGTGTTGAATCTGTAGATAGCCTTTGTTAAGATGTTTTAGGATGGACAGCTAAGCAATATTGATTCTTCCTATCCATGAGTATGGAAATGCTGGCAGTCAACAGACACATGAAGAAGTGCTCAGACTAACTAATCTTCAGAGAAATTAAAATCAAAACCAAATTGAGATACCACCCAACCCCTGTAAGAATGGCTATCACTAATAAAACAAAAAACAGATGCTACAGAGGATGCAGAGAAAAGGGAATGCTATTACACTACTATTGGGAAAGCAAACTAGTTCAATCTGTATGGAAAACAGTGTGGCAATTTCTAAAAGTACTAGAAACTGACCTTCCATATGGCCCAGTCAGTTCTCCTAATGGTAATATACCCAGGGGAACTCAAATCACTCTACAAAAAAGATACCTGCTCATGAATGTTTTTTGCAACACTATTCACAATAGCAAAGACATGGAACCAACCATGCTGCCCATTGAAATTGTACTGGTTAAAAAAAAAGTGGTACCTACACTTAATGGAATATTATACAGCCATAAAGAAAGACAAACATATGGACTTTGCAGCAACTTGGGTGGATTTGGGGTCTATAACACTCAGTGATCTATCACAGTAGCAAAGAAGTGAGTACCACATGTTCTCACTCATAAGCAGATCCTGAACATTTACCATAATACTATAAGAAAGGGATTGGCAGTAGCAGGATACTGCCAGGGGATGGTGGGGGGCCACAAAATCAAAAGGTGTACCTGATCTCAAACCAGGCAAAGTGGAGACCATTGGTAGGCTCAAACTTTACCTGTACAATGACTACTTGTAAAACTAATTCTGAACTGTACCCTACATCTTTAAAATGAAAAAAGAAAGTCCAGAGATAGAATTCAAAAGGTTGAATATAAAATTGCTCATTGAGATCCAAGAGAACGTTGAAATAAAGAAAAATAAACTACTCAGGACATAAAAAGACACTTAGAACAAAGCAACAACAACAACAATGACAACAAAAATTGAACTTCTGGAAATGAAAGATACTTTTAGGGAAGTACAAAATGCAGTAGAAAGTTTTAAAAGTGGACTAGAGAAAATAGAAGAAAGGATCTCAGAACTCGAAGACAAGGCCTTCAAATTAAACCAATCAGAAAAAAGAAAAAAGCATCAAGAGAACAAAGCAAAGTCTCCAAGAAATTTGGGATTAGGTAAACTATCCAAGACTGAGAATAATGGGTATTCCTGAGAAAAAAAGAGAAAGCAACGGGTTAGGAAAACCAATTTAAAGTAATAATTGAGGAAAACGTCTCAGGCCTTTTCAGAGATTTAAATATTCAGATACAAGAAGCTCAATGGGCTCCTGAAAGAGTCATTGCAGAAAGATTATTCCCAATGCAAATAGTCATCATGTTATGCAAAGTTAATGTGAGGAAATAATTCTAAGAGCAGTGAGACAAAAGCATCAAATAACTTATAAATATAAACTTACTCAACTAACAGCAGACTTCTCAGCAGAAACCCTACATGTCAGAAGAGATTGGGTCCCTACCTGTAGTCTTCTCAAACAGAACAACTATCAGCCCCAGATTTTCATTCTGCAAAAAATTTTCAAAAATAAAGGAAAAATAGTCTCTTGCAGACAAGCAAATGCTGAGGGAATTTGTCACCACTAGACTGGTTATACAAGAAATACTCATAGGGGTTATAAATGTTGAAACAAAAGATTGAAACATACAAGTAGAAAAACACTATAAAGCTCACAGGGTTTATAGAACACCAACACAATAGAGAAAAAAAGCAAAAGGTAATAATCAACATGATGACTGGAACAGAACCATACATATCATCACTAACACTGAGTGTAATTGTCTCAATGCACCACTTAAAACACATAGTTTGGCAGAATACATAAATACACACACACACACACACACACACACACACACACACACACACACAATCCAAATATCTGCTGTTTTCAATAGACCCACTTATCACACAAAGAATCCCATACACTCAAGGTAAAGGAGTGGAAAAAAATATTCCATACAAATGAAAACCAAAAACAAGCAGGAGTAGCCAATCTCATATCAGATATAACACACATTAAAGTAACAGCAGTTAATAAAAAAGACAAAAAAGATTATTATATAATATAAAGGGATCAATCCAACAAGAAGATATAACAACTTTAAGCATATATGTACCTACAACAGGCTCCCAGCTTTATAAAACAAATTCTACTAGATCTAAGAAAATAGATAGACAGAAATACAATAATATTAGGAGACTTCAATGCTCTCCTGAATGTGAAAGACAGATCATCCAGGCAAAAAATCAACAAAGAAATATTGAAGTTAAACTGAGCCCTAGAGCAAATGGACCTAACAGACATTTATAGAGCATTTTACCTCAAAACTATAGAATGTACGTATTTTTCATCAGCACATGAAGCATCCTCAAGATAGACCATATGACAGGTCACAACCTATGTCTCAATAAATTCAAAAGAATCCAAATCATATCAAGCACCTTATCAGACCACAGTGGAATAAAACTAGAAATTAACTCCAAGAAGAATTTACAAAACCATACAAATGCTTGGAAATGAAACAAGCTGCTTCTGAATGATATTAGGGATTAGGTAAAATATCCAAGACTGAGAATAATGAATGTTCCTGAGAAAGAAGAGAAAGCAGCAGGTTAGGAAAACCCATTTGAGAGAATAATTGAGAAAAAATTATCAGGCCTTGTCAGAGATTTAAATATCCAGATACAAAAATAACCTGAAATGAATGACAACAGCATGTTATCAAAACCTTTGAGACACAGACAACTCTATAGTCAGAAGAAAACTTATAGCACTTAAGGCCTACATTAAAAAAGACAATGTGTTGACAACCCAATGTCACACCTCAAGGAACTGGAAAAACATGAACAAACCAAATCCAAACATAGCAGAAGAAAAGAAATAACAAAGATCATAGCAGAACTAAACAAAATTGAAACATAAAAAATACATAAAGGATCAATGAAACAAAAAGTTATTTGAAAAGATAAATGAAATTGCTGGTTCCTTTTTTTTTTTTTTTTGCTATTGTAATTAGAGAGGAAATAAACATGCATGTGCAGGAATCTTTTTGGTAGAAGGCTTTGAGTTCCTCCAGGAATATTCCCAGTAGGGGGATTGCTGGGTCATATTGCTGGGTCTAATTCTTTCAGAAATCTCTACACTGTCTTCCAAAGAGGCTGCACTACTTTGCATTCCCACCAGTAGTGAAGAATGTCCCCTCTTCTCCACATCCTAGTCATCATCTGTTGTTTTTTGTTTTATTAATGATGGCCATTATTACTGGGGCTAGGTGGTATCTCAATGTGGTTTTGATTTGTATTTCCCTGCTGGTTAGTTAGATGAACATTTTTTCATGTGTCTGTTGGCTGCTTGTATGTCTTCTTTTGAGAAATGTCTATTCATTTATTTTGCCCACTTTTTAACGGGGCAGTTTTTTTGTTTTTTGTGTTTTTTCCCATCAGCATGTTTGAGTTCCTTGTAGAAATTGGATGCTAGGCCTTTGTCAGATATGAAGTTGGCAAACCATGTTGCCCATTGAACCTGGGCTGGATAAAAAAAAAAAGTGGTACATGGTACATATGCATATACATGATGGAATATTACACAACCATAAAGAAGAACAAAATTATGGACTTTGCAGCAACTTGGATGGATTTAGATTCTATAATAGTCAGTGATTTAACACAGAAACATAGAACTGAGTACCATATGTTCTCACTTATATGTGGACCCTGACCGTTTACCATAATACCATAAGAAAGTTATTGGCAGTAGCTGGAAACTGCTGGGGGAGGGGAGGATACATAGCATTAAAAAATGTACCTGATCTCAAACTAGGCAAAGTGGGGACCAAAGATAGGCCCAAACTTTACCTATATGGTGACCACTTGCATACCTAATCCTGAATTGTATCCCACATCTTTAAAATAAAATAAATATAAAAAGAAAAGGTGAATAAAATTGATAAACTACTAGCCAAATTAAGTAGGAAGCAAAGTGAGAAGATTCAAAGTAGCTCAATCAGAAATGAAAATGGAGACATTACAACTGAAAGCACAGAAATATAAAAGATCATCCAAAATTGTTATGAACACCTCTGGGCAAACAAACTAGATAATCTAGAAGAAATAAATTCTTAAAAACATACAACTTCCATCCTTGAATCAAAAAGAAATAGAAACCCTGAATAAACCAATAATGAGTACTGATTGAATAGGTAATTAAAAGTCTTCCAACAAAAAAAAAGTCCAAGACTTGATAGGATCAAAGTCAAATTCTAACAAACTTTCAAAGAAGAATTGGTACCAATTATACTGAAATTATTCTATAGGATTTAAAAGATAAGTTTTCTCCCTAATTCATTCTGTGAAACCAGTATCACCCTAAAACCAAAGCGAGGAGAAGACACAACAAAAAAGAAACCTCAAATCCCTGATAAACATAGATACCAAAACCCTCAACAAATTACTAACAAATCAAATTCAATAGCAAACTGAAAAAATAATAATAATCCGCCACAAGCAAGGGGGTTTTATTCTAAGGAAGCAAGAATGGTTCAATATATATAAGCCAATAAATGTAAACAGAATTAAAGCCAAAAATCATATGATCATTTCAATAGACTCAGAAAAAGCATTTGATAATAGCCAGCATCCTTTAAAAAACTCTTAGCAAAATAAGCATAGAAGAAACATTCCTCAAAATAAAAAGCTATATATGACAAACTCACAGCCAATGTCATCCTGAACAGGGAAAAGTTGAATGCATTCTCCCTCAGAACTGAAACAAGGCAAGGATACCCACTTACACCACTTTTATTCAACATAGTACTGGAAGTCCTAGCCAGAGCAACCAGACAAGATAAAGAAATAAAGTATCCAAACTGGAAAAGAATAAATCAGACTATCTCTGTATGTTGACAATAGAATCTTAAAGGCTACTTAAACGGCTCCCGGACTTGATAAATGAATTCAGTAAAGTGTGAGGATACAAAATCAACACACACAAATTAGTAGCACTGCTATACATCAATAGCAATTAAGTTGAGATTCAAACAAAGAATTTAATTTATTTTATAATAGCAGTCAAAAAGCTAAAATACCTAGAAATATATTTAACCAAGAAGAAGAAAGATCTTTACAAAGAAACATAGATGAAAGAAATTGTAGAAGACACAAATAGAAAAACATCCCATACTCATGAATTGGAAGAATCAGCACTGTTAAAATGATCACATTACCCATAGTAATCTACAGATTCAACACAATTTCTATCAAACTATCAAAATTATTTTTTCACAGAATTAGCAAAAACAATACCAAAATTCATATGAATATCAAAAAGAACCAGAATAGGCACAATAATCCTAAGGGGGGAAAAACAGCCATAGGCATCACATTACCTGATTTCATATTAAGCTACAAGTCCATAGCAACCAAAACAGCATGGTCCTGGTACAAAAGAAGACATGTGGACTGATAGAACAGATTAGAGAACCCAGAAATAAACCCAAATACCTACAACCAACTGATCTTTGACAAAGCAGACAAAAACATACACTGGAGAAAGGACACCCTATTCAACAAATGTTGTTAAGAAAATTGTTTAGGTACATGCAGAACGATGAAACTTGCTCCCTATTTCTCCCCATATACATACATTAACTCAAAATCGTTGAAGACTTAAATGTCAGACCTGAAACCATAAACATTTTTGAAGAAAATAGAAAAAACTGTTCTGGACTTTGGTCTAGGCAAACAATGTATGACTAAGTCCCCAAAAGCAAATGCAACAAAAACAAAAACAGACAAGTTGGTCTTAAATTAAAAAGCTTCTGCACAGCAAAGGAAATATCAACAGAGTAAACAGGCAAGCTACAGAATGGGAGATGGTATTTGCAAACTATACATCTTACAAAAGACAACTATCTAGAACCTATATTAAAAAAAACTAAAGCCGGGTTCAGTGACTCAGTCTGAAATCACTCGCTTGGGGAGGCTGAAGTGAGTGGATTGCCTGAGCCCGCGGGTTCGAAACCCGTCTGGGCAACTTGGCGAGACCTCATCTCTACAATAAATCAAAAATTAGCCGGGCATGGTAGCGCGCGCCTGTAGTTCCAGCTACTTGGAAGGATGAGGCAGAAGGATCACCGGAGCCCAGCAGGTCGAGGCTGCGGTGGTAGGAACAGCCACCGCACTCCAGTCTGAGACTGGAGACAGAGTGAGACTCCAACTCAAAAAAACAAAACAAAAACTAATCAGCAAGAAAGAAGCAAATAATCCCATTAAAAAGTGGGCAAATGATATGAACATATATATCTCAAAAAAAACCCCAAACAAACAAGTGACCAATAAACATATGAAAAAGTGCTCAGCATAGCTAATCATCAGGGAAATGCAAATTAAAAACACATATAATACTACCATAATGCATGGTCATTATTAAGAAAAAAAAAAAGATGGTGCAGAAGCAGTGAAAAGGGAATGCCTATACACTGTTGGTAGGAATGTAAATTAGTTCAACCTCTATAGAAAATAGTATGGAGATTTCTCAAAGAACTAAAAGTAGATCTGCCATTTGCTCCAGCAATCTCACTACTTGATATTTATCCAAAGGAGCAGAGATTGTTATACAAAAAGACACCTGCATTCGTATGTTTATCACAGCACAATTCACAATTGCAAGGACATTGAATCAACCTAAATACCCATCAACTAATCAGTGGGTAATGAAAACACACACACACATGCACACACACACACACACACACACACACACACACACACACGCACGCACGCCATGGAATGTTATTCAGCCATAAATAGAGAGTAAAATAATGTTTTTTGCCACCAACTTGAATGAAATTGGAGACCATCATTCTAAGTGAAGTAGTGCAGGAGTGGGAAACCAAATACTGCATATTCTCACTTTGAAGCTGAACTAAGAAACTGCAAAGGCATGTAGAACGGTTTAAGGAAATTGAAGACTCAGAATGTGGAGGGTGGGAAAGGGGTTAGGGCTGAAAATTCACCTATTGGGTACAATGGGTATGGCGGGGAGGGTAGAGAGCACACTTAAAGTCCAGACTTTTCACGATTATACAGTACATCCATATAACGAAAAATCATTTGTACCCCCAAAGCTATTGAAATAAAAAAGTAGTGACTTATATTTAATTTATACATTTATAACAAAAATTGAATTAAAAGTAGTTTAATTAAAATAATAGTTATGTAGAACCTAGCCTTATTGAATTTGGCCTATTGCAGTAGTTCCCTATATTATAAGTTAAAAAGTTAAAAAACAAGTTAACTTCATTTATCATTTTAATTAATGTGTGTTAAAAGAACTTATTGAGTTTTTCTGAATTGGTATTGAAGAAATTCTGAGCATTTACCTAAGGATGACTTTCCTCAACATCTGCTCTGGACTAAGAACTATAATAGATTTTAGAGTACAAGATTAAACACAGTACTTGCTCTCCAGTATTGCCTGTTCTAGTGAAGAACTCATACAATTAATAACATTGTCAGAAATTCTATGACAGTCATATTTATAGTGCAAGACAATACAGAAAAGAAATACACTTGCAATCTGAGGAGACTTTTTAGAGGTAACAATATCAGGTCTTAATCTTGAAAAGTAAATATTTAGGCAAAATAGAAAAGTGAGAAATAACATTTGTCAGGCAAAGAAAATAACATGGCTTAAGAATAGAAACAAGAAACCTTGGCTCGTTTGGAAAAAAGTATTAACAGGTAAATGTGATCAGTGTTTAAAGTCATTGAGATATATATGTTCTACTATGGAGTTTGGGTTGTTTGGTGGCTTTGTAGTATATCAATTTAGCCAAGCTGGTACTGTTTCCCACAATATCCTTCCCTGTATGATTGTAGGCAAGGATTTGCTCTGAAGAGAAGATTGTAAGAGATTTGGAAGTCTATCACCTGAATGCAAAAGGACTAGAGCCTAGCCAAAATTGCCTGAGCCCGAGGGTTCGAGACCCGCCTGAGCAGCAAGACCTCATCTCTACAATAAATCAAAAAAAATCAGCCTGGCGTGGTAGCACATGCCTGTAATTCCGGCTACTCAGAAGGCTGAGGCAGAAGGATCGCCGGAGTCCAGCAGGTCGAGGCTGCGGTGGCCAGGAGTGGCCACTGCACTCCAGTCTGGGCGACAGAGTGAGACTCCAACTCAAAAAAAAAAAAAAAAGTACAGTAAAGATGTGGTAGAATGGAGAAGATAGATTTAGGAAATATTCAGGAAATTAAGTTATCAGAATTGGTAATTGGTTATGGTGAGTGTAGAGAGCTGAAAGTGTGACTATTGCCCTAGTCAGGTACAGGCATTCAGGAGGAGTCTAGTTACACGAGACTGAAACTCAAGAGCGAGATCTGAGTTAGAGTTAATATATGGGGGATAGAAGAGAGGGAGATGCTCAAAAGAAAAGTTGGTAATACTTATGAATGTCACTGCAAGAGTGATGAGAGATGGTAAAAGAGAATTGGTGAAGGTGTTGGGAGGAGAGCACATTCTTATTTTAAGAGGAATGAGAATAAGACCCAATGAGGAAGGGTATTGCCCCTAACATTCACCTTAAAAGGGCACACTTCTGAGGCAATCTACTGGTTTTATTTTACAGATATTAAGTAATAGGTTTGCCAGATTGCGTTAATACATGGCTCAGCCACATGTTGGTGATGTGATCATAGGTTCTCAAAACATT
This sequence comes from Carlito syrichta, assembly GCF_000164805.1. Lineage (NCBI taxonomy): Eukaryota > Metazoa > Chordata > Mammalia > Primates > Tarsiidae > Carlito > Carlito syrichta. The sequence goes on from NW_007163934.1 coordinate 196,773, forward strand.
ATTAAATGTTAATGAGATGAAAATAGTACTGAATTTATAAAAATGTTATAAGGATTAATAAATACAGAAGCACTCAGTAAATGTTAACAACCATTGCAATAGTTATTGTAAATGTTTAATAACCATGACAGTGAAATACATTGTATAACCAGACAGTTGACATAGATGATTTTGTCATACTTTCTTTGGCCATATTTCTATAAATAAACTATATACATAGGCCTCAAAACTACAAAAATATAGTAGAGTCTCTACATCTCATTACTGAAATAGACATACCTTGTATGCTACAGTCTATAGGCCTAAGGTCATTTACTTCAACATAAATAAACTTTTGACTTAAAAGTATCATTAACATTTTAATGTCTTCTTATGCTCTTATTTTTAAAATTTAAATATATTCATTGTAATGAACACATTTGTATATTATGTATGCATATATACACATTATATAAATATAAACAATGTGTATTTGTCTTTATATTTTGTCTAACTTCTATTTTTAACAGTATCTGGGGTCACACATTTTCTATGTAATTATTATAAAGTACTTGGACTTTAAATATTTTATGCATAATATATTTTCTATGAAAATGGAGTCATAGTAGAAAAAAATTAAGTGATTAAGTTGTCAATAAATATTTAGCCTTGATACATAAAAGTGAATATTTTGCCATGAACCAATGGAGTTGGGAATACTTTTTTTTTTTTTTTTTTTTTTTAACAACTGTGTCTATACTAGACCATGGGAATATATTGCAGAGAACTTTGTTTTCTAGATAAGCAATTATAGCTCCCATGAAAGGAAATGGGACATGGCCATACACAGGGGCTCACACCTGTAATCTCAAACACTGGGAGGACGAGATACAAGAATTACTTGAGTCCAGGAGTTTGAAACCAGCGTGGGCAACATAGTGAGATCTTGTCTCTACAACAACAACAAAAATAGCCAGTTATGGTAGTATGTGCCTTTAGTCCCAGTTACTCAGGGAGTTAAGGTGGAAGGATCACCTGAGGCCAAGAGGTAAAAGCTATGGTGAGCAGGGATCGTGCCACTGTACTCCAGCCTAGGCCACAGAGTGAGATCCTGTCTCAAAAAAGAAGAAGAGGAAGAGGAGGAGTAGGAAGAAGGAAGAGGAAGAAGAGGAGGAAGAGAAGGAGAAGGAGAAAGAGAAAGGAAGAAATGAGAAATGCATTTGTAAAATCTTTTCTTTTTCTCCTTGCAAGGTCTCAGTGCCAAACAGCTAGCTGTGTTTTGGTGGTAAAGCTCATATGAAATAAAAAATAAGCCCATATTTGGAAATTGTCTGGTTAGAAGAAAGTTCAATTGCTTTATAATGTAATAAAATTGCAAATGTTGAGACTGTGCTCATCAAACTTTTTCCTTCTAAAACATATCAAAATATGTATTTCTTTGAAATAAGAGATTTATTGTAATCTTTTTTTTTTGCCAAATAACTCCACATAGCATTATATTAGTTTCAGAAGCAGCAGGAATTCTGAAGAAACTGAAATATTAACCCTAGATTTCATTTGAAAAAAAAAGGCAAGTAATGTGTTAAAAAAATAGTAGGGAAAACTTATTTCTAGAAATATTGTACATTTTATTGTTTGCATTATTTATTTAATTAAATAAATTTAATTTAATTTGAGCTTAGTTTATTATATTGGTATGGAATTTTTAAATACATTTCTATGTACGTATTTGTGTGTGTGTATGTTTGTGTGTGTGTGTGTGTGTGTGTGTGTGTATGTGTGTGTTTTGACTTAAAGGAAGTTTAAGCAAATGAGACTATTGAGATTCAGGAAGTTTAAATGACTTGGCCAAGTTGACAAAGTGACAAAGTCAAAACTAGTACCCAAATTATCATAGTTATTTGTTAATATGAAACTGGGAAGACAAATCTAGATCACAGAGCCTCTTCTGCTTTTTTAACAGTGCAGTGTAAAAAGCTTAAATTATATTTCCTACACAAATCTCTAAAGGTAACAAGGTAGTGCAAAATCTCAACTGGACCCCTAACACTACTCTGTCATAAATCAGTGATCAACACCTTTCTCACCTTTTAACATTTTCCACAAATGAGCTCAAAGATTTTCAGCTTAAAGCACAGTCAACAAATCAACCAAACAACCAAATAAAATTCACGTTAAAAAGTGAAAAAACAAAAAAGAAACTAAAAACAAACAAAGCTTGTCTATCTCTACCTTCTTCTTTAGCCTTTGCCCTATCTCCTCCTTTTCAACCCACCCTTCAAAATTCCATGTCTATGACCTTGTTTCCCCTTCACTCTCCATCTTTAAAACAAAAATCCTTCCTTCTTCCAGTATTCAAGTGAAATGGTTTTTTCGTATGTTTGTTTTTTGTTTTTTAGCAAGATTGCTATTGTTATAACCATTGGACTTAAAAAAAAAAAAATCTTTGTTTAGCTTGAGCCCACAACTTCATTTAACACTTTCATTTTCATCTATGCTCAAATTACTGACTTAAGCCCAACACATCTGAAAATAATATATTCCGCTTGGGTATTCTGTAAATTACTATCTCCAAGTTTGGTCATATTATCCTAACTCATGAAACAAATCTTCCTCTTATTTGCTCTTCCTAGATTCTCTCCATCCATTTAAACATTCAAGCTGATTTCTTTCTTTATCAATCATTAAATACATACATTATGTCTCCTAAAAATCTCTAAACTTGTTAATTCCACTCCCATTGCCATTGTCCTATTTCAAGTATTGTCTTTCATCTAGTTTATGTCTTCCTTCAAACTAGGTTTGCTTTCTTTTATCCTCACAATATTCTGCACACCACAACAAAAATTATTATTTACACCCAAATGTAATCATATCATCTTTCTTTTTAAGATCCTCCATCAACTTTCTCTTGTTGTATATAAAATCCAAATTCATTTTATTTTATTTTATCTTAATGTTTTTATTTTAAAGATGTGGCGTACAATTCAGGGTCAGGTATACAAATGTTGATTATGTAGGTACACTCATTGATGAAGTGTACCCCCATTCCAGCAGTTTCCCACTACTGTCAATCCTTTTCTTATACTATTATGATAATTGTTCAAGGTCCACTTACGAATGAGAACATGTGATACTCAGTTCTTTGTTTCAGTATTATAGTATTATAGACTCTAAACCCATCCAGGTTGCTGTGACATTCATGATTTTGTCTTTTTTTATGGGTGCTTAATAATCCATCATGTATATGTACCCACTTTTTTTTTGATCCAGTCCTCTTTTGATGGGTAGGACAGTTGGTTCCATGTTCTTGCTATTGTGAACAATGCTGCGATAAACAAACGTGTGCAGGTACCTTTATCATAGAGTGATTTGTGTTCTTCCGGGTATATCTCAAGTAGAGAAGTGCAGGGTCTTATGGAAGTTCAAATGTTAGATCTTTTAGGAATCACCACACTGTTTCCCACAAAGGTTGTACTAATTTACACTCCCACCAGCAGTGCAGAAGTGTTCCCTTTTTACCGCACCCTCTCCAGCATCTGTTGTTTTCTGAGTTATTGATCATGATCATAGCAATCCTGACTAGCGTTAGGTGGTATCTTAGTATAGTTTTAATTTGCATTTATTTGATGACTAGTGAGGTTGAGCATTTTTTTGTGTATCTGTTGGCTGCTCATATGTATTCTTTTGAGAAGTATCTATTCATATCTTTTGTCCACTTTGTAATGGAGTTGCTGATTTTTTTTCTTTTCAGCTCATTTGGGTTCCTTGTAAATCCTAGATGTTAGGCCTCTGTCAGACATACAGTTGGCAAATATTTTTTCCCAGTCTGTGGGCTGTCTCCCTGCTCTCTTGCTGGTTTCTTTGGCTTTGCAGAAGCTTGTAAGTTTGATGAGGTCCCACTTGTCTATCCTATCTCTTATGGCATGGGCATATGGGGTTTTGATCTGGAATTGGTTACCAGTTCCAATTTCCCTAAGGGCGTCTCCTGCATTTTCTAAGGTTTTTATAGTGAGAGATTTTACGTTTAGGTTTTTGATCCATTTAGAGTTGATTCTTATGTATAGTGATAGATAGGGGTCTTGTTTTAATCTTCTGCATGTAGTCAGCCAGTTTTCCCAACACCATTTACTAAATAGGTTCTCCTCTCCCCAGTGGTTAGTGGTGGAGGCTTTGCTGCAGATGAGTTGGTTGAAAAATTTAGCTTTTGCTTCTGGAATCTCAGTCTTGTTCCACTGGTCTGTATGCCTGTTTTTGTACCAGTACTAGTTGTTTTGATTATTGTAGCTTTATAATAGAGTTTAAAGTCTGGGAGTGTGATACCTCCCACTTTGTTTTTTGTTTTTTTTGCTGAGGATTGTTTCGGCTATTCGTGATAGTTTATGTTTCCATATGAATTCCACTATTGTCATTTCCAGTTGTGAGAAGAATGCTGTTGGTAATTTAATGGGTATTGTGTTGCCTTAGGTAGGATGGACATCTTAACAATGTTGATTCTTCCAAACCATGAGCATGAAAGATTTTTCCTTTGTGTCATCTTTGATTTCTTTGAGCAGCATTTTGTAGTTTTCATTGTAAAGGTATTTCATGTCTCTAGTTAGGAAGATGCCAAAGTATTTCACTTTTTTTGTGGCTGTTGTGAATGGAATTGTGCTTTTTATTTGGGTGTCTGTGTATTATTGGTGTATAGAAATGCAACTATCTTTTGCACATTTATTTTATACCCTGAGACTTTGCCAAAGTCCTTTATCAGTGCAAGAAGGTTTTTGACAGATTCTCTTTGGTTTCTGAGGCATAGAATCATGTCGTCTGTAAAGAGTTATAACTTGACTTACTCTTTTTCTATTTGGATATCCCTGAACTCCTTCTCTTGTCTGATTGCTCTAGTTAGGACTTCCAAAACTATGTTGAATAGGAGTGGTTAGAGTGGGCATCCTTGTCTTGTTCCAGTTTTCAGAGGAAATGGTTCCAGTTTCTGTCTATTTAGCAGTATGCTGGCTGTGGGTTTCCCATAGATGTCTCTTACTATTTTGAGGTATGTTCCATCTCTGCCTAGTTGTTTGAGGGTTTTTATCAAGAAGGGTTGCTGAATTTTTCAAAAGGTTTTTCTGCATTTAATGATATAATCATGTGGTTTTTGTTTTTACATTTGTTGATGCATTTAACTATGCTTATGGTCTTATGAATGTTGAACCAGCCTTGCATCCTGCGAATGAAGCCTACTTGGGCATGGTGTGTTGGGAGCCGGCCACGGAGGCCCACTGGGTGTTAGGGATCAGGAAGGGCCGTTGACCCCGAGACCACTAGAATGCATTTGGGAGCTATTGACCCCATTTCCTCCCCCTTTCTACTCAGCACTAACCAGATTAAGCTCCTGTGAGCTCAAAACATAAAAACTCTGAGACCGGGACAAACACAAGCTAACTTTAGAAGCTCATTGCTCCCATTCTTCCACAAACTGCAATTTTGGCTTTCACACAACTTATAATTCAAACTCGTGTCACATCTAAGAGACTTAGTATTGATCACAGGCTTCTGGGTCATGATCTTAGGATTTATTGAAGGTGTAAATTGTAGAATATAGTTTTAGAAGACAGCCATTTTTTTGAAAGAATGCGGCTGGGTTACTTTCAGGTAGCCCACTGTGAACATTGGACTGGGCCACACAAACATTCTGGGATGAGCCACTTTCGTTTGTAAAGCAAATATTTAAGATTCTATAGAATTGTTTAACTTGGCATAAATCAATCAGCTTAGGATGAAAAAGGTTTATAGAATATGTCAGTAACGGATTAGGTTATCCTTTGTTATGGGATTTTAAGATTATCATATGAAAAGGGTTTAAAGGCAATCATTGATTAAGTTTTCATGGATTAAGGTTTCTGGTGGGTGAGGGACGCCCCTCCCACATCTGACTTTGTGTATAAAAGACCCGTTGTAATTCCCAATAACATACATCGCTTTTGCACTAGACTGGAGTCCAGTCTCTTTCTTTCTCTCTTTCTTCTTCCCCCCAATCACCGATGCCGTCTCCGCCTTTGGGGTACCCTGAACCCAGCTGGAGGTCTCTGGCAATGGTGGATGATTTTTGAGATGTGTTGTTGAAAATGGTTTGCTAGGATCTTGTTGAGAGTTTTAGCATCTATGTTCATCAAGGATATGGCCTGCAGTTCTCTTTCTTTGTTGAATCTTTACCTGGCTTGGTTATCAATGTGATGTTAGCTTCATAAACTAATTTGGGGAGAGTTCCATCTTTCTCAATTGCCTGGAATACTTTCAATAGGATTGGTATCAGTGCCTCATGTAGATACCATAGAAAAAATTCTATGTTTTGTAGAATTCTGATGGAAAACCATCTGGTCCAGGGTTTTGTTTTTTTTTTATAGGTAGTTTTCTTATGACATAGTCAATTTCTTGAATTGTTACTGGTCTTTTAGTGTCTCAATGTCTTCTTGTTGCATCCTGGGGAGGTTGTGTGAGGTCAGAAAGTCCTCCATTTCCTTTAAGTTTTCAAGTTTGTTTCCATACAAGTATACATGATAGTTTCTGATAATCTTTTGTATTTCTTCAGGGTCAGTTGTGACTTCACCTTTTGTTTTTCTGAGTGTGTCTATTTGGGCTTTTTCTCTCTTTTCCTTGGTCAGTCTAGCTAGGGGACAATCAATCTTGTTTATCCTTTCAAAGAACCAACTTTTTGTTTCATTAATTTTTTTGTATTATCTTTTTGTCTTCTGTGTCCCAAATTTGGACTTTATTTTGGTGATCTGGATTCTTTGGCTGAAGTTAGTGTTTTTGTGGTCTACTTCCAACTTCCTTGGGTGATTTGTGAGGCTGTTAACTTGTGATCTTTCCATTATCTTCATGTGTGTTCATAGTGACATAAATTCCCCTCTTAGTACTGTTTTCATGGCATCCCAGAGGTTTTGGTAAGATGTTTGTTTATTTTCAATTGTTTCCAGGTATCTTTTTATCTCTGTTTGATTTCCATGTTTACTCAGGAGTTCCTTACCATCACACTGTTTAGTGTCCATGTCTTTGTGGGTTTTGGGGGAACTTTGTTGCTATTAGTATTTATTTTTATTCCTCTGTGATGTGAGAAGGTGCATTGCAGAATTTCAATCTTATGAAATTTACTTATGCTTGATTTATGGCCAAAGATGTGGTCAATCTTAGAGTACATTCCATGTGGTGATGAGTAGAATGTATATTCTGTGGTCATTGGGTAGAGTGTTCTGTAGGTATCAATTAAGTCTATTTGGTCAAGTGTCCCATTGAGGTTCTGGATCTCCTTGTTGATTTTTTTGTCTTGATGATCTTTCAAAGGTTGTGAGTGGGGTACTTAAGCCCCCAGTTATGATAGTGTTAGAGTCTATATCTTCTTTAGGTTTGCCTAGAAGTTGCTTTATGAAAGTTGGTGCTCCTATGTTGGGTGCATATATGTTTAGGATGAATATTTCTTTTTGCTGGATTGAACCTTTCATCATTATGTGGTGACATTCTGTGTCTTTTTAAATTTTTGATAGCTTAGAGTGTATTTTGTCTGATACTAAGATCACAACTCCTACTCTTTTGTTTTCCGTTTGCCTGGAATTTTGTTTCCCATACTCTTACTTTGAGTCTGTGAGTGTCCTTTCTGGTGAGATTAGTCTCTTGAAGACAGTATATAGTTGCCTCATGATATTTTATCCATTTTGCCATTCTATGTCTCAGTGGTGCATTTAGCCCATTCACATTCAGGCTAATTATTGAAATGTGAGAGTTTATCCCTGTCATGAGGTTCTTATAGAGTTTGTTGTTGTTGCTGTTTATTTGTTGTCTTTCCTTTGATTTTGGGGTTGACTCATGTATGTTTTCAGTTTTTTCCTGCATTCTTGTGAAGGGTATTGTCATTTTTTTGTTATTTTTTTCTTTCTTCTGTGTTTAATACTTTCTTAAGTATTTCTTGTAGAGCTTGTCTGGAGGCAGTGTAAGTTCTTAGGGATTAAATCTCTGGGAAAGATTTTAATTCTCCATTACATATGAAGCTTAACTTAGCTGGGTAGGTAATTCTTGGTTGAAATTGTTTATCTTTGAGAACTTTGAATACTGGGCTCCAAGCTCTCCTAGCCTGAAGTGTTTCTGTAGGTAAATCTTCTGCTAGTCTAATTGTTCTTCCCCAGTAGGTAGTCTAACCTTTTTTCTCTTGCTGCCTTTAGGATTTTTTTCTTTTATCCCTACTTTATGTAGGTGAATTATTGTGTGTCTAGGAATTGGTCCTCTCATTTGTTGTCTCTCAGGGATTCTCTGAATCTCTTGTGCTTGAATGGTCATGTCACTGATGAGATGAGGGGAGTCTTGGGATAATTTCATAGAATGTTTGTTCCAGAGTAGTCTCTGTCTCGCTTTCTGCCTCAGGAAGTCCAATTACTCTCAGGTTTGGCCTCTTGAAATAATCATTCATCTCTTGAATGTTTTGTTCTGTCTTTTTAAGCTTCTTTTTTATGTCTTTGACCATTTGGGCTAGTTCCATATTTTGGTCCTGCAGCTCTGAGATTATTTCTTTTGCTTGGTTAATTTTGTTTTCCATGCTTATCAGTTTGTCATTTATTTTATTCACTGTATTTTTTTTACTGCTGTTATCTCAGTTATCAACTCCTAATTCTTTCCTCTTGTCTCTCCTCAATTCTATTTATTCTTTCTATTAATGTCTTGATATCTGGGTTTGTGGCTTGAGACCAGTCATTCTGGGGGGTTCTTCATTGTTTGCATTCTGAAATCTGTATTCTCAGTGTCTGACCTCCCAGGGGTCTGTGTAAAACCCATATTCATCTTTTGGCTTTTCTTCATTTGTGTAGATTCCCCTCTCCCCCCAACACACACTTTTTTTTAACCTCTTCTTTAATTTTTTTGTTCAGGGAAGAGGGAATACTTTTACTTCTGTTTGCTCAATCTCCTATTTTTCTTTATGTGGATCCTCTGACTTTGTTCAATTCTGAAGCTGAACTGTGGGTTGGGGACTCTACTTTTTGCAGTTTTGAGATTTAATTGAGTGGGGAGCTGTGATTCAGAATGTCTGCAGATTCCAGTATCCACTGATAGATATGGGGGTCCCCTGGAACCCACTTCTCACTGTCTTACAATCTGTCCATGCAGTGGGGGTATAGGTTTACTCCCTGAAAGCAAAATGAGGTAAAAAGGGAAAAGAATGGAAAAAGGAAGGAAGGGGATAGAAAGGAAGGTGGAGAGTGATAAGAGTAAGAGGGAAAACAGTAACAAATGAAAAGAGATACAAAGACAGAAAAGAGAAAAAAACCAAAACCTACTATCATACAAACACACAAAACAACAACCCCTATTGATGTACTCTCCCTCAAAAATACTCATACATAAACAGGAAGTCTTACAAAAAAGCAATAAAATAACAGAAACAAAGCAAGTATGAAAATGTTATCAAAAACAAAAAGGGAAAAAAACTAAAACAAACAAAAATGAGCAAAAAAAAAAAAAAAACCAACAAAAACACACAGAACTTGCTCTGAGGTCATTTCTATAAGTCCAACTTCCTTTCAGCTCTGGTCTCCAGCCCCTCTCCTCTGCTCTCAGCACAGACTGATAGGATTGCTCTCAGCATGGTCAGATGCCCTAGGCCTACTGTGGGAGGAGGGCGGATCAGATCTGAACTCACCTGGCTTGCTGTCTGTCAAGTCTCCCACACAGATCTGATGTGTCTGTGACTGATCCAGCATGGGGGAGGGGCTCTTGTCTCTCTTAGTTTGATGAGATTACCTTAGGTCCCAGATTGGAGGCTGGGGAGCTGGGCAGGACAATGCAGGTCTCTGCCTGGTCCCAGGACAGATTAAATGACTGCAGTTGGCATTTCCTCACAGGGTGTGGGGCTCCTCTCCAGCTCTCCTCATCATCTTTCTCCACTGGTTGGATCCAGGGCTCCAGCCACTTTGCTGTCACAGGTGAAGATGTGGGCCAGGCACCAGGTGATGAGAATCAACTGTATTCTGCCAGTTTTTCTCAGGAGAGTACCAAGAACAGCAGACAATCCTGCAGCACATAGGGGATAGAAGATATCTGATAGATATTTGTTTGCATGGATCCATGAAAATAAGAGTGCACATAACCATGCTTCACTAAATGTATAATTAATTCCCAATTACCAAATCCTGATGAAAGGCTGAATAACTTATAAATAACTTATTTTATTTATATAGTATATTCATATGTATGGATTGAAAGTGGTAACATTATGAAAGAAGGATTTAAAATAGGCTTGGGATTAACATAAATTAAAGTAAAAAGAAAAGTTGGGGGTTATTCTGTTAATTAATTAATTTATATTTGTTATGACCTGGGAAGTGAGGCCATTCCAGACCTAAGCCAAGTTCAGTTACTAACCAAGCAGTAAAAATACAATTTTTAAATAATTCTACAGTGTTTATAAACATCTTTCATCACTGAGTCTCTAAGTAATTTTATATTCTAGATATAGCAATTTTTAGAAAAATATTTTGAAACTCTGTTCATATTTATTTGAACATGCATCTGTACTTTCTAACTTTACCAGTTTGATTTTAAAAAGAGGAGCTTTGGCTCCTGCCACAGTGCATATATTGTCAAATATTGAATTTACAATTTGTTTTGCATATCATTTAATGCATTCTCAAGTAACTCAATCCAAAATAAACATTAAGCATACAATTTTAAAGATTTAAGATTTCTATTACTATAAATAATATCCAAAGTCAGGAAGAAATTTTGCCAACAGCCATTACATCATCTATCATATATTATTTATATTACATTGAGTAGTGTAAGGGAAAATTACCATTCATTCCTATAGTTACCTATAGAATTAAAATGATTCTAAGAATGAAGTATTGTGGAAATAGATGAAGGACAAATAATGTGGAGAAATTATTTTACTAAAACAGAGTATCAGAATTCATTAACATGCTTCCCTTAGGCAATACTTGTGAGTATTGAAAATTTAACTTAAAAAGTGATCATATCCTGAAATATTATATTCAGAAATGCCAACTATATCATCCACAGGACTTAATCTAAAGAAGAATGCAGAATTTACGATATAGTCAGTCTAAATACTCTCTCCAAAATTTAAATCAGTTTAGATTACTATGGTCAACTTCATCACTTGGGAATATTAATCTTTTAACTGCAAAAAATAATAAAATCTTAGAGCACAAAAACTTACAAAATAAGCCTGGGACAATGTTTGTAGGTATTGGCAGCACATTAAAATTATCAAGGCATTTTCCTGCAAAATTTCAAAACGTGTTAGATTATAAAATATTATTATTATAACTTATGCATGTACTATTTAACTATTTCATCATATTCTTAATTATTTCCCTAAGGTGAAGATCCATGCTTTCTTACCCCTTTTATTTTACAGATGGAGGAAAAAGACCTAGAGATTATGTGATTTGAACAAAGTCATAATCAATCTTTTGTTGAGAATTAAGTAATTCAAGCATACTATTTTTTGATAATTTGCAAGCCTGAGTTTTGCTTTCATACTCCATTAATAAGTGACCTTGTAGTTGAAATTACTTTCCCCTGGAGTTTTCAAGGCACTTCTCCATTCTTTTCTGGCTTTTAGATCTGCTGCTTAGAAACATGATCCTTTGCTTGTCCTATTGCCAGGAACTTTATACCATCCCAACCCTTTCATCTTATTTCTTTCTTTTTCAATTCTTTCTTTTTTCTTCTCATTGTACCTGGGGTTCAAAATTTATATTATGCTTCAGGGCAAATATTTTATTTATTGAATGTGTTAGATATCCAATGAGCCTCTTTAACTTAACTCATGGCCTTCAGTCTTGATTTTTTTCTTTGTCTCTCTCCAGTCACTTTGTTCTCTCTATAGGTGTTGTATTAATAGACAAGCAAAACACCTATTTTATCATTTCTTCTTTTACTTTCTGGGATATTTGTTAAACTTTCTTATTAACTATTTTCTTTTTCCTCTTCTATCTTATTATATTTTTAATTTCCAACAGTCCATTTTTATTCTCTAGATATTCCACTACCATATCATTCTCTTTTTAGTTGGTATCTTTCTAAAGATATTTTTGAAGTTTCTTACTTCCTTGCGATCTTTTATTTTCTGCAAAAGAAATTGGTGTGTATATTTTTTGTTTCTGATTTTCCCCTTACAGACATCTATTAAATACCTTATGATCTGCAGCTGTCTTTAGTGAGGTAGTAAAAAATGAGTTGAACTTTTATTTGCCTGGACATCGCTTGTTGAACAGTAGGATTCATTCACTAAGGGAGAGTATCTAGCATTTTGTTGTTATCTTCCAAATGTATGTATTTCTGATTTTTTTTTAAATAGTGAATTTTCACAGAAAATCTTTCAGAAGAATTCTGGAGGCATTTGCCTGGCCCAAACATCCTAAGAAAAGATTGGGAAAGCAAGTTGTATGTTTAGTGTATAGACAATCTCTCATCTTAGCCTCAGTTCTCTACCTCAACTTTCTAGACATCCAGAATGAAAATCTTCAGACTACCGTGGAAAGTCTTTGGTCTATCTAATCCTAGTAACAGATGAGATTTGGATTTCTAACTCCTTTTTATGCAAACTTTCAGCCAGTTCTTTCCTTTGTGCCTGTAGCACTCCATTTTTTAAAAGCCCCTTTGCTGCCCATTCCTGAAACTTTCAGAGTTTTGAAGCAAGATCAGAGAGTTTTTGATTGCTAACCTCCTCCCCTATCAATTGAAGAAAGATATGAAATTTCATCAAAACATTATGGTCAATCTACTTGACCATGGAAATCTAATCAGTAATGGAAAGGAGACTGGAACTGGGCCACTAAAACTTAGCCAGGTACTTTCCTCAACCAGATCTCAAAACCACTAGCTTCTCATTGATTATTTTTGGTGGTATTTCTTAAATATTATTCACATAGTATCTAGAAGGATTTACAAAACAAAACAATAGATTAAGATTACTATAGATTATTCTGTTAACAAGGTAACCTTTCTGTAGAATACCACCCTTCAGATAAACACAAAAACGGTATCATCATCAATGTTATTTGCTAAACTTTTTTTTACCATGGCGAGAGGACAGCATGTGAAATACACAAAAACAAAGCAAATTAAGTACACATGTTTTCTGCCTTCCACAAACTCAACTCAGAATATATCAAATCCTATTATGTACATACTTCTGATAGCCCTGAAAGGGTAAAAATTTGTATTTTAAAAACTCTAGATATTATTGTAGTATATATTAATTAGGTGGAGAAAAATCAGCACTTAAATCATGATAGCACTTGTTTAGTCAGCATGATATAGTATATTGCAGCTTTGGAGTCTGGCAGACCTCAGTAAAAATTGAAATTATGCCACTCAGTCTTTTTTCAATATGTAAAATGAGGATGATAATAAAAGACATGCATAATTTTAGGAATTATGAAGAAATATGTTCTGTACCTAATGATTCCTGGCACATATCTGGTGCTTTGTAAAAGTATGGTACTATTATTTTGTTCATTTAGCAAGTATCTCTCATGCAATTATTATATGTCAGATTCTGTTATATGCTAGAGATAAGGTGGGGAATTAGAAAAAAAAGATATGATCTGTATCTAATAGGAACTTTAGCAGTAGAATTCATTTATTGTTCATTGCTCACTGGTATTTTAGGCTTTGTACTGAAAATACAGTAGTGAATAAATGGAACAGGGTCCTTATTCCTGTGGAAATATATTAAGCACAAAATTATGAAACCATAATAGTAAATTCAAATATAAGCCCAGAATGCAAAGAGAAAACTTGATACTAGGGCTTGGGAAATAATTCCTTGGGAGTGACGTTTACATGAGACTCAATGAAGTAAGATAAGGAAGCATTAGGTAAAGGGAGGATGATGGCAAAGTAATTCTGGAAGAACAGTACAGGCAATACAACTGAAAGCTCTACTGAGGGGAAGGACATGGTTTTTCACAGAAAAAGCATTAGTGTCACTGGAGTAAAAAAAGAGAATGACAACAGGGGATAGAGAGTGAGCAAGAGCCAGCTCAGGTAGAACAATGTAGGCTATGTCAGCATTTCAGATTTTATTCTAAAAATAATTCATAGTCCTTGAAAGAGTGTTACAGAGGATTTACATAATTATATTTGAATTTTAAGATTACTCTCACTGCTTAGGGAAAAATAAATTAGAGGAAAATAAAAGTGGAGGTAGAGAGACCTGTTGGGAAATTTTGCTAATGTTTTATGCAAAATAGGTAACAGAATTGCTCATGGCAATTATTTTGTTAATTATTTAAGTTAGCAAGTAAATAGTATACAGGCACAAAGAAAAGGTGCTTCATCTTGATTTAAAACAATGAGCCATTCTGACTAAATTGGATGTGAAGGAATTATTTGAATCTTTTGGATTGTATCTGGATTCTGTGAATCTCATGTAGTAGATACTAGTTTAATGACATCTGCCCCTTTCTTCATAAGACGAACTCTTCAATATGTTTTGGAGTGTGGGGAAGGAATTGCCTCTCTAGTGTGTGAAGTCATAGCTCAACTGTAATCAAAATGGCTTACCATTCTCTAACCAAGGGATAGTCCAACTGAAGTATACCCTTGGATTTTGACCTTTTAGAATGTCCAGCAAAAGGGAGAGAAACTTTGCCTGCTGATTATTTACAGTAGCCACTGCCTGATGAAACTACCAATCAACTTCCTCTACCTGGAACCTTGACTCTGCCTTAGGTGCAGTTCTTCAATATTTGGTTCTTCGTTATTCTCCTTAAGTTTCTGAACTGTTTTATGTCCTTACAGTAAGTTCTCATTTTGCTAAAGCCAGCTAGAAACAGTTTTTGCTAATTGCAACCAAAGTAACTCAGCAGATGTGTACTAAGTGATGAGTATCACATACATCATACTTGAAAACACCCAGGAAGAAATGCTGAAGCTCCTGCAACAATACAGATGTTCTTAACCTGTTGTGGAAGTGAGAGTGCCATGGCTCTTCCCTTACACAAATACATATCTTGCCTACAATTTCAGGAAGTTCATGAACTCCCTGAATCCATTCCCTAAAACCCCGTAGGTGTCAATGAAGCACAAATTAAGAACACTTGTCTAAATACAGTTCTCTTTTTGAAATAGTAAAATATTGAGATATCCTTCCCATTTATTTTACTCTTGACTTCCCCTTCAAAAAAGTAAGTTATGTGAACTATGAAGGAAACTATTGGGCAACAGCTGACCTAAAATACAATAATAGCTTTAGGAGTATACTTATATAAAGGGAAAAATTTTTTAAAAGACTTAATAGTAACTTCTTTGTCTTCTACTTAAGACATATTTTAAGTATTTGGCTTTATTTTACACAATGCACATTAAATTTCACCCAGTAAAGAAATTATCCAGGTTGTGTATGATCATTTCAAAGTCTTAGCAATATGAAAAGTTGAATCTACTTAGAAATCACATGCAAAATGACTGTTTATAGGAATCTCCCTATAAATATCTTATCCTCCAAATTGGGAATTTTATGTGTAAATATCAAAGAAATATCAAGGAGAAAAATTTAGTTTTGTGCTTTATATAGAGCCTGTTTTCTGCTCAAAACTAGCACTCAGCAATTCATTAGCCATCAGAGCAATTTCTGATTTAATAGTATAGATACTACTACCATTGATGTAATTTTTATATATTAATGCCTCATATAAGTATTTAAAAGACTAGCATTTTACAAAGTAAAATAAGTGACATTAATCTGAAGAAACTGGAAAAATAAAAGGAGAATTTTCACTTTGGGAGAAAATTGAAGAAATCATTCACTGTAGCAAAATATATGTGGAAATCATTGTTTTACTGATTTAATCTACAGAAAATTTTCTCAACTGATCTGCTTGTCATGGACAAGTTGATAACCAACTGTAGTATTTCAGCAACATTTTATTATTGAAAGTATTAACAAAAATTGCTTCAAGCAAAATGAAAAAAATACAAGATGCCTTAAAGTTATACTTGCTTTGTTAAATATCAAACTTATTTGATATTTACACAAATATACAGATATACAAATAAAATATGCATTTAATTCTGTATATTTATATTTGCATATATAAAAATTAAATACATTTTATCTAAGCATTTCTGTGACAGAGTTAGGCATCACCATATGTTTAAAATGCGTCACATTTTTTGAAGATCATGAAAGTTGTCAATGTTGTAACTCTATCACATACTTAAAATAAATATGTGAAATGCATTTCATTAGACACACAACATATGCAGCCGATGGAAAATAAAGATTTTTTCCGTATGGGGCTTTGTATTCTGACTGTCTTCAAAAAGATAACTCAAACGTAACAGATTAGGATCATTTTACAGCCTGGATGGTAGCATTTGGATTTGGAATTTTTTTAAAAACTGCGTATTAAAGTGACTACATTACAGCCACTGTAATTTGCACAAGGAGTCCTGAAGCTTTGATACCCAAGATTTTGTACTCACTGTTTGGAACAACTAAATGAAACTCAGGTTAATTATCCCTCATCTGCACGATGCAGACGTACCAAGTCTTCTACAAAAAAGATGCTGCTGATCAGTGTGATGATCTGCAGCTTATCAAAAAACATTTAAGATTCATTTTCTTTTTATAGTTAAACCAAACTGTTTTCCAGAGATTCATGATCTTGCAAATTAGCCCTTCCAGACTCTGGGAAAGGCTTGTAAAGATTTTTTTCTTCACCTGCTTGAATTGAAAATGAGAAACGTGTGAAAGTGCTTTAATATTTCAAATGTGAAAATCAGGACTCTGATCAAGAAGAAAATCTAATCAAGATACACAGAACTGGAACACAGTTAAAGAAAGAATATTTTACTTGGGGCAGATCTTGAACTAAATATAAAGTTTTACATACATTCCAATAACTATGAAAGAGACCTATTTAATTTCTAAAAATAGGTAAGCATTCTTAAATTGAATAGTTCTTCTCTCAGAATTATTTATTCTGTCATTCTAAAGGAGAAGCCCTATCATTTTTGCAATAGATATATATTCCATATTACATGAGACTCTATGTTTCCATTGTGCTGTCTTTAATCATAGGCATGGTTTCAGCTGTAGTCTGGAATTTCAGGAAATTGCACAAGTAATTGTCATCACAGACACAGCTTAATTTCTAGTGTGGTGATGACATAACAATTTGCCCAAGGCCAAACTGAAACAGAAAAGCCTTTTATAAAACGATGGGTGGTTTATTCTATAGCTTGATAATTCACTATAATAATATTAGAAAATGTTAATTAGAAATTTAGTTTAGATTAAACTTCAAAACCTTAGACAACTGATTGGTTGGAAAATAGTCAACACTATTATTATGAAAACATTATAGTATACACTTTCTTACACACAGAAACTTCATTTATTTTTTAAAGAAGGCAGATGCTAAATGGCCCAAAAATGAAAAGAGAAAGTATAGATAAAACTTAAAAAGTGGAAATTAGTATCTACATACTTATACATGACTTTATTCACATTTGAAAGTCGAGACTTTCAAGTGCTGTTTGCTCCTTTTTAGTTGTAAAATCTTGATAAGTTTATTATCTTTGGGTTCTCAACATTATCAATATTGCAAGTTTCTCATGTATTGACAGACTCTAAAGACCTGAGTCTAATACAATTGGAAGTGAACAAGATCTAAAATGCAATTTCTCAGAAACAAAAAACTTACTTATAATGTATAATCAATAACCTAATAGTTTTAATGATAATGAGAAAATTGTGTTCTTTGAACTGGAACTAACTCTGCTTTTTATTGTGTACTTCAAACTTTTCTTTCTCTTCAAAATCCTAACTCCTGAATTTCATTTCAGTACACACTTTGGAAACCTTAACAATGCTCACTGACTTGTTATAAACCAAGCTGCATAGATTAAAACAAACATACAAATAAAAAATAATTGGGGAGAATGCTCATGAAAATAGCACAGAAAAAATATACAAAGGCGAAGGCGTTGAAAGATAGCACTTTTCAAAAGTAATATACATTAAAAGGTTCTTGAAATCTAAAGACTTATAGGTTTCAAAAAAATTTTGGAAGATGATTTATTTGATCACCCTGACTTAAGAAGAACATACTCTAAACAAGCTCAGATATATGGGGCAATCTACCTTGCCTTAAGAGAGTTCCAAGTAGAGAAATTCCGCCATTTCACCAGGTAATTGATTACAGTCTCTGATACATTTCAACTCATTTTTCAACTGTCTATGTTTAAGAGACATTCTAATTTTTCCCTAAGTGTAGTGATCTGAAAAAAAAAAATTAAAGCTTACCAAATTACATTGCTTTGATATATACTTGCAGGAAACTACTAAGCATTTAATAAGCCCATTTTGAAATATACATTCTATATCTTTAGGAAGTACTTGGTGATTAATCACATTAAAGGTGAGGTATAGGAAGATATATAATAGAAGACATAAGGTTTCTGATACAACTTTAGCAGAAGAGCTGTTTAGGAAGGCTACATCATGAGTTCAGCTTTGAATGTACTAATTGTGAGATATCATTCAAGTAGAGGTGTGCCCTAGGCAGTTACATATTCATTAGAAGAGAGGCCTGGGTGATAGAAACTTGGAGATGATAATAACTTGAAGTGGCCAGCAAGTAAATGGCATTTAAAGCCATTGAAGTTAAATTAATCACACAAGGAAAGAGTGAAAGTGGTTAACGGAGGGAATGAACTCAGAACTAACAGGCTACTGAAAGCAAAGAAGAATAAAAAGGATCTGGGAGGAAGGTAGAAATAAAACTAGCAGAGTTCAGAACCAGAGAGGGTAAGGAGGAGAATTTTCCAAAACAGAGAAAATAGCTGTGTTGGAGATGTTTGAGAAGCAGGTGAGATACTGACAGTTTCCATTAAACATATCAAGATCAGTTTTATGCAAAAGTTTGGGGTTTTGGGCAGATGATAATTGAAATAACTTGAGAAGTTAATGGGAGGTAAAAGAAAGAATGACTCTAACACTATAGGAAATATTTCAGTGAAGAGGAAAAAGATTATTTTCACAAGAAAAAAGAGACAACAGAGTGAGAAATTAGGAGATGATACGATACAAACGGAACTTGGAAAATGACCTTTGATAGGAGGAGCAATATTTTTTTCTATGATTTAAGATTATCAGCTGAGAATGAAAATTGCAGATGGGTCATCTAAGAAATTGGGGGAGATATTCTGTAAAGGTTGAAGTTGCTAATAATGTGTTTACATCGATACTATTATAATGGATATTTCATTTTCCTCAGCTGTGTTCTGAGAGCATGGAGAAAGAAAATATTTTGATGCATACTTTTGGGAACTGGGGCTTAGTTCAGCCTAATCAAGTATTTGCACATGGTGACTCCAAGCATGATAGTGAAGTGAATATTGCAAGACAGTGATGGATAGGAAAAACTGGACAAGTGAAGTGATTATAAGAACCAGGGAGGTTGAAAATTATTAGCAGTGGGAGAAGTTGTTTAAGCAAGCTGAAATCTGTGGTCAATGAGTGGGTTTATGTGTACATACATATTGACATAATTGGGATCATGCTCAACATAGAGTTTGTAACTTGTCACTAAAAAGTATTTGAACATATATTAATGGTTTAAAGATTCTACCATGTGAATGTATTTAAACATTCCTCCTTAGAAGTTGTTCCCAGTTTTTGATATTCTAAATAATGCTGTGATATTACTATGTACATTCAGTACATAAATTTAAGAACCACTAAGAAAAAAAAATACAATTATTTTTGTTCTTAGTAATCCAGTGCTTTACTTTCCAGTATCCAAACTTCTAGGCAAAGGAACATAAGAAGATTCCAATGGAATCAGCATCAAAGCCTGGTAGACTTCCACCTAGGTAGTCAGGTCACCGAATAATTTTGCTCTTGTTTATTTCTAAGTATTTCATAATTTTACAGCATTCTCCATTTCCTGTTTATTAACAGAGAACAAAGAGTGTTGTTTCTTACATGGTATACCTGGTCTTATTATGGTTGTCATGATAATTTAGGTAGGTGCTGCATAAACCATTAATTTACCATATAGTACACCCACAGTTTGCTTAGCAAATATAGATACACAGCATTAAACAATTACTGAAGTCACAGGATTAATCTGTCTAGATGCTTAAAAATTAAAAATCTCAGGCAAAACATTGGGAAGTATCTCCTAGCTGCTAATCACAGGCTAGGAAAAAAAGCCCTAAAAAGTCTCAACAATAAGACTTCATTTATGCTATCTATACATTTGGGTAAATTCATCTCTTCATAAGGTCCCACAAATTTACTTAGGTTCCTGAACTTACTATGTTTGCAAGAAGACCGCTTTGTAGGCATTGACTCCAGGAGTAAAACAAACCTTTGTTTCATAAAAATAGCTTGTCATAACCTTTTATTTTGTATTTTATATTTTATGTTTTTAATTGACAAGTCAAAATCATATATATTCATGTACATGATGTTTTGATGTTTGTATACGTTGTGAGTTATCTAAATCAAGCACATAATACATTTATTTCCTCACACACTTCTCTTTTTTGTGGTGAGAACAATTGAAATCTCATTCTTAGCATTTTCAAGAATAAAATATGTTGTTAGTAACTGTAGTTATCATGAAGTACAATAGAGCTTGGACTTATTTCCCCATCGAACTAAAATTTTGTATTTCTTGACCAACATATGCCCATTCCTCCTAACTCCCAACCTCTGTTGAGTAGCAATTCACTCAGTTTCTATGAGTTCAGCATTTTTTATCCTCCACAAATAAGTGAGAATATGCAGCATTTGTCTTTCTGTCCCTGGTTTACTCCAGTTTAATCCATGTTATCACAAATGACAGGATTTCCTTCTTTTTATGGCTAAATAATATTTCATTATGTACATATATCACTTTTTTATCCATTTATTTTTTGATAGATTCACTTAGGTCAAATTAATATCTTGGCTATTGGAAATAATGATGCAATGAAAACAGAGTGCAGATATATCTTCAAAATACTGATTTCTGTGTATGGTAATAGGTAGGGGTCTTGTTTTAATCTTCTGCATGTGGTCAGCCAGGTTTCCCAGCACCATTTACTGAATAGGTTCTCCTCTCCTCACTGGTTATTGGTGGAGGCTTTGTCCCAGATAAGCTGGAAAAGTCAACTCTAAAGGATCAAAGACCTAAATGTAAAACCTCAAACTATAAGAACCTTAGAAAATGCAGGAGACACCCTTATGGAAATTGGAACTGGCAACCAATTCCTGATCAAAACCCCAAGTGCTCATTTCATAAGAGATGAGATAGACAAGTGGGACCTCATCAAACTGACAAGCTTCTGCAAAGCCAAATAAACCATCAAGAGAGCGGGGAGACAACCCACAGAATGTGAAAAAATATTTGCCAACTGTATATCTGACAAAGGCCTAACATCTAGGATCTATAAGAAACTCAAACATGCCAAAAACGAAAAACAAACAGTCCCATTACAAAGTGAGCAAAAGATATGAATACACACTTCTCAAAATAAGACACATGAGCAGCCAACAGATACATGAAAAAATGCTCAGCCTCACTAGAAATCAAAGAAATGCAAATTAAAACCACACTGAGATACCACCTAACTCCAGTCAGGATGGCCATCATCAATAACTCAAACAACAACAGATGCTAGAGAGGATGCAAGAAAAAGGGAACAAACACTTCTACACTGTTAGTGGGAGTGTAAACTAATGCAACTTCTGTGGAAAACAGTTTGGCGATTTCCAAAAGGTCTAAAAATCGACCTTCCATATGACCCCACAATCCCCCTAGTGGGAATATACCCAGAGGAACTCAAATCACTCTATGAAAAAGATACCAGCACATGCACGTTTATTGCAGCATTGTTCACAACAACAAAAATATGGAACTAACCGTGCTGCCCATCAAAAGAGAAATAGACTAAAAAAATGTGGTACATATACACAATGGAATATTACACAACTCTGAAGGACAAAATTATGAATTTTGCAGCAACTTGGATGGACTTAGAGTCTATAATACTGAATGATATATCACAGAAACAAAGTACTGAGTACCACATGTTCTCACTCATAGGTGAACCTTGAGCAATTATCATAATGCTATAAGAAAAAGATTGTCAATAGTGGGAAATTGCTGGGGGGTTGGTAGGATTGGCAGTAGTGGAATTCTGCCGGGGTGGGGGGGAAACACCTCGTCAACTAGAGTACCTGCATAATGAATTTTTATATACTTAATCCTGAATTGTACCCCACATCTTTAAAATAAACAATTTAATTTTTTAAATTAAAATTAAAAAATAAAGCATATGCCTCTGAAACAATTTTAAAAACATACTGATTTCATTTCTTTTGGATATATATCTAGTGGTGGGATTGCTGGATCACATGGTAGTTCTATTTTTGGGAGACCCTCTGTACTGTTTTCATTAGTGGCTGTGCTAATTTACATTTCTCACCAGTAACATACAAGGGTTTCAACGTCTCCACTTCCTCTACATCATTATACTTTTTTTTTTATACTAAGCCTCCTAACAAGCATGAAATGATAGCTCATTGTTTTTAATTTGTAATTCCCTTATGATTATTGATGCTGATCCATTGGTTGCTTGGAAGCATATTGGCATTTAGATCTGATTGCTGTTTAGAAACATATTGTTTAATAACCATGTATTTGTATATTTTTCAAAATTCCTCATGTTATTGATTTCTAGTTTCATACCACTGTGGTCAGAAATGATACTAGACATTATTTCAAGCTTCTTAAATTTTTTAAGGCTTGTTTTTTGGTCTAACATATATTCTATTCTGAAAAATGTTCTGGTAAGCACTGTGAAGAATGTATATTTTGTTGCTGTTGGAGGAAATATTCTGTATGTGTCTGTTAGGTTCGTTTGGCCTAAAGTAAAGTTTATATATGATGTTTCCTTATTGATTTTCTGTTGGATATCTGTCCATTGCTGAAAATAAGATACTGAAGCCCCCTACTATTTTTGTATGACAGTTCATTTCTTTCTTTAGATCTCTTGATAATTTGCTTTATATATTTAGATGCTCCAATGTTGGGTACATATATATTTCCAATTGTTATATTTTCTTGATGAATTGACAACTTTATCATTATATAATGACTTTCTCTGTCTCTTTTTATAATTTTGACTTAAAATCTATTCTTTTCTGCTGTAACTATGGTACCCTTGTCATCTTTTGGTTTCCAATTGCATGAAATATCTTATTTCATCTCTTTTCTTTCAGTCTATGTGTGTCCTAATCTCTTCTCTTTCAGTCTATGTGTGAGCCTCTTGTAGGCAGCACATAAATGGGTCTTGTATCTGTTTTTCACTCAGCCACTTGATGACTTTTGGTGGTGAATTTAATCCATTTACATCCAAAGCCATTATTGATGGATATAACTTACTGTTGACATTTTGCTAATTGTTTTGTACATTCTTTCTTCCACTCTTGCTATATTTCTTTGTGATTAGGTGATTTTTGTACTGGTATGCTTTGAATTCTTCTTTTTTTCTTTTGTGTATTTATTGTAGGTCTTTGTTTTGAGGTTGCCACAGGTTTTCTTAAAAGACTATATAGTTATAACAGGTTATTTTAAGCTGATGGCAACTTAATTTTTATTGCATATAGTCACCACAGTTTTACTCCATTCTCATGCACACACATTTTGTTTTTTGATCTAGAAATCTAACAATTCACATCATATTAAGTTGCATATTCCTTGACAAATCATTATAGTTATTATTTTGAATAATAAATGAATAGGCTTTTAGTCTTCATATTCATTATAAACATATATAAGCATATAAGTGTATATAAATATGGTTTCCATGCTTTGATATGCTTTTACATTACTAATTATTATCTTTGTCTTTGAATTTGAAGAACTTTCTTTAGCACTTTTTGTAAGACAGTTCTGATAGTAGTAAACTTCCTTAGCTTTTGTTTTTCTGGAAAGTCTTTATTTTTCCGTTGTTTCTGAAGAGTTTTGCCAGTACAGTATTCTTGGTTGGTAGACTCTTTCTTCCTTCATCACTTTGAATGTATCATTCCACTCTCTCCTAATCTGTGAGATTTCTGCTGAGAGATTTGTTGTTAGCATTATCAGAACTCCCTCATATGTGCTCTGCTTCTTTTCTCTTGCTGCTTTCATGATCCTCTCTTTGTCTTTGCTATTTGACAGTTTGATTCTAATATATCTTGGTGTAGTCTTGTTTGAATTGAATTTGGAGACTTTTGACCTTCTTGTATTTGGATATTTATATCTTTCCTCAAATTTGGAAGATTTTTTTTCTATTATTTATTTTAAGAGCCTTTTTGTCTTTCTCTTCTTTTTTTTGAACATCTTTGTCTCAAACATTTAATCCTTTGATGCTGTTCCATAAATCTTATAAGCTTTATTTTTTCTTATTTTCTCCTTTGATACTGTGTTTTCATAGTATCTGTCTTTGTATTCACAAATTCTGTTTTCTGCTTAACCAATTCTGCTGTTGGTACTCTCTGTTGCCTTTTTGATTTCATTCATTGTATTTTTTGGCTACAATCAAGTTCTGTGTTTTTTTAAAATATAATTTTAATATTTTTGCTAAATGTCTAATTTTGGTCATTTATTGTTTTCCTTATTTCATTGAATTGTTTCTCTGCATTTACTTGATGTTTGCCAAGTTTCCATAAATAAAATATTTTGGACTTAGTCAAGCAATTTGTATATCTCCATTTTATTGTGCTGTTTAGATGGTGTTTAGCTCATTGGCTTTTCATAGTTCTTGCTGCTTACATTGATATATGTCCATTTGGTGTATTTATCACCTCTTGCAGAACTTAAGAGCTAGTTTCATTGTGAGACCTTTCCATATGGCATGGGGTTACATGGGGACTTGGAGGTTTGTATGCAGCAGTTCTAGTACCGTGAATAGTTCAGCTGTGTAGTCTTTGTGCAGCCCTGTTGGCTGAGGTTAACACAGATGGAAACTGCAAGGATCCTCAGTGGTTAATGATGTGGGGTTCTACAGTGGAGTCTTCAAGGGCAATGGCCACTGAAGTCCTCTCAATTCTTTTCTCTCACCAGGCAAATTGTGGCTGAAGAAATTCCTCTTGGCAGGGAGTCTGTCTTATGGGATTGCTTTCAGTGGTGGTGGCACAGGTGTCTGATGACTGGTGCTATGGAGAAGTCATAGAGCTGAGGCTTGAAGTACAAGCACAAGTGATGGGATTGCTGCTCTGGAATCTGGGCTAGCAGGCACAGGCACGTCCACTGCCATGTTGGTAACAGTGTGTGAGGTTCAGATGCTTGGGAATCAGCTAGATATGCCAAGAATGTGAGCACAAAGTTAGAGCAGTTTTGGGGTCACAGTGGGACCTATCTCTCCATGACAGCTAAACTGGTACCTAGAATGTTTTAACTTACTGTGAGGACTTGGCTCTGAGGTCAAGAGTGTGAACTAGCTTGCTGTGGTGATGGCTCCAGTGTCTGAGATGTAAGTCAGCTTGTTTAGTCACAGAACCCAGATCAGGCATGCAGATACTCAAAGACAGTCATGGCTCTAAGGTCAGGGAATACGAAGGGTTGAGAGAGGTGGTGGGTCTCTTTCTTTTAAGGGTCAACAGTGGCCACTATGAGAAGAAGAAAGTTGTATTTCCATGTCTCCTACTCAGGTTCCCCAACAGGATCGGTTGTTGTTACCTCTGTGGCAAGATATGCTGATATCCTCTGCGTAGCAAGCCACTTGGGGCTAAAGTGTTTTCTGCCATATAGCTGATGTCAATAGCCTTCTCCTTTTTTCTTTGCTCTGGGCTGTCTCCTGGTCTCTCAACTGTGCCAGTCTCACCAGCAACCCTTTCTATTTTGATATTCATTTTATTATTCTGCTGTATTGCTGCAGATTCTTTATGGGTCCTTCAACCCTCTTTGGGCTATTTTAGTTTGTGAATTACTATATATATTTGTTTGTTTAGGGAGATGTTATATTCTACTCCACTCTCTTGATGACATCACAAGTAGACCTTTTTAAATTGGCATTGTTTTCATCAATTTGCTCAAAAGCATCCTGGTTCAAAAAAACAGATTCTTATTATCTTAACTGCTATGAAATTAATAGGACTTAGTAAGAGTTTCTGAATTCTGGGGGAATTTGAGAATCTGATATCATTTAAATTTTTTAGTTTACAAAAGCAGTGTTTGTGAATTGTTAAGGGAAGTATAATAAGAAAGACAAAAATCTTTTTTATAGAATCAGAAATAAAATATTAAAATCAAATGACCACAAATAAAATTCCATTCATGAATTAATTAGTACCATAATTAATTCTTGTTCTGAGGCATCTTGGTTCAATAGTTGGCTTTTATAAAACTGTTTTCTTCTAGATAAAAAAAGCCTTGAAATTCTGACTCAGTCCACGGATATAGTGTAAAAACTGTCTAAGAGATGCAAGCTCAGAAATTTACAAAAAATTACACTGAAGACTGTACCCAAAAGTATATTATTTGAAATATCAATAGTTTGAATTACTTGGTACAGTTCTTTTCCATGAAGCTCTGAGGCAATCATTTTGTGAAAGACACAAACTCTGTCACATAGCACATAACAGAGCATTCATGTATCAGAGTTAAGTTAAGACTATCTGTAGATGACAAGGATTTAATGGATGTCACTAATTTATTACTGATAATTTTAAAATATTACCGGTCTGATGAGAGATCATAATAAGAATTATACAACTCAGTCACTGCCTTAATAGACTCTGGTGTTGCCATGTGCTCTTTGAGCTATGGCCGTCACCATGTTTCCTGGCTTTGACCCCCTTCCCTACCTTGGGAAGATGAATCTCTTCTTTCTCTCTCTCTCTAATTCACTTTTAAATAAGCTATATTTTCTAATCAAAATAATAGCAATAATAATGCAACTCACAAGGAAATTTGTTTCTATAGTATGTACAACAGAGTTAATGAAGTCATTTAAAAAAAAAATTAGACAAAATGTCTCTCTAAGTATAATGCCAAGTGCATTTTCAAAGATATCACTAAATTTTATATCTGATGTATAAAAATGGGTGATAAAAAATATATTGAGATACATAATAATCCTAAAGCAAAACTTCTAAAAATATCAATTATATCAAGCAAGGCTCATTAAGACTAGAGGGCCTTGAAAAAGGTAAAAATATTTTACCCCAAAATATATTTCTTTGACAGATCTTGAAATGGCTGCTTCAGGGCCAGCAGACAGAAGTGGCCTTGCAAGGCTGTCTTTTGTG
This sequence comes from Carlito syrichta, assembly GCF_000164805.1. Lineage (NCBI taxonomy): Eukaryota > Metazoa > Chordata > Mammalia > Primates > Tarsiidae > Carlito > Carlito syrichta. Next base: position 224,044 of record NW_007163934.1, read on the forward strand.
AGGGAAATTTGCATTTGTAGAGAATCTCCATTAATGCAACTAGTCTATCATTTCTAGGCTTTTCTTAGATCTAGTAGAGATTGAATCTGACACCTTTAAAGGTCTGAAAAAAGGCATTTACCATCTATTCTTTCGATGACTATTAGCTATGAAGCTTCATTTATATAACAAGGCCAACATTGCTAAGCATGTCTTTCCCTTATCCTCATAACCTGTCTTGCCACTAAGCCAAATATACCAGTATAACCTGTATTTAACTATGCTCTGAGCCCCCATTCTATAAAGATAAGCTTCTGTACCTCATTAGGAAGTTGAATCTTCATTCTGAAGACTCCTGTATATTCACATCACATAAATTTGTATCCCTTTTCTCCTATTAATCAACCCTCAATATGTCACTTATTCAACAAACTTTCGAAGGGTCAAGGAATTTGGCCTTTACAGAGTACATACCTATATTTTTACTTCTATTTTTTATAAAACTTCTGGGTAAGTGAAATCCCCAAATGAAAATCAATGGCCTATAAGATGCTACATTCAAATTTTAAAAGTCAGGTGTGTTCAGGTAAATATTTTATATAAAAATCACATTCGGATTGATAATTCTCTACTATTATACCTAATATGATCGAGCAAAACACTGCCAGGACTTGGATAAATATGGGAAAACAGCAGACTATCTTGAACTTGGTTTGGTCAATGTATTCTCTATGGAGCAAAACACATAATGGACAACATGGGCAGTTAGATATCTCTAAAAATTTCTCAAAAAAGCACACAATTTCTAAAATAGTAATGTAATAATATCTTACTTATCCAAATTTAACCTTGAGCAGGCTGACTCTCTTCATATTTGAAGGTTCTTTTCATGGTAACTCTTACAGTGATGCTATAACAAAGAAACTAATTATTTCTACTATGTCTCTTTTTCTGAAATGAAAAAAATAAAACACTTTGGAATTTTCCTTTTTAGGCATAAAATACATTCTGAAATTTTTATTTTACCATTTTTGCATTTAGGATTCAATTTTGGGAAGGCATAATAAATAGTTGTCAGTCAATGTTTGGACTTTTGATTAAGATAAAATAGAGATAAGGAAGACCCCCCCCCCTTCAAATCCTTTGGTAGTCTAAAGAATGACAGGCATCCAGCTTGGGAGAGATTCTTCAAGTAGTCTGTAGGAATTTCTGATGACAATAGTGAATATTGGTTAGTTAAAATTAGAAGGATAGCCCGGGCTCGGTGGCTCAACCTGTAATCCCGCACTTTGGGAGGCCGAGGTGAGTGGATTGCCTGAGCCCGCGGGTTCGAGACCCGCACCGGGCAACTTGGCAAGACCTCATCTCTACAATAAATCAAAAAATCAGCCGGGCATGGTAGTGTGCGCCTATAGTTCCAGGTACTTGGAAGGTTGAGGTGGAAGGATCACTGGAGCCCAGCAGGTTGAGGCCGCGGTGGCCAGGAGCATGCCACTGCACTCCAGTCTGGGTGACAGAGTGAGACTCCGACTCAAAAAAATAAAAAAATAAAAAATAAAATAAAATTAGAAGGATAATTTATAAACTTCATAGTGTTAATGTAGTCATGAATTAATAGAAGCTTTGGTTCCTAACAATACCGAAAGGACATAAGATAGAGTCAATATACCCAATGAGCAACCATTTAACACTGCCTAGTTCTGTTATGTTTTCTAGCAGTTCACTTTAACTTGCCCCCTAATCAAGAACAGAACCAGTTTCTCAGAGGTAGCTTGATAATTGCCTTAAAACTCCCTCTCCAGCTTGTTTTGTAAACAAGTTAACCTAATCAGCCTTTCAAGACAGACTCCATCATCATGGCAACTGTCATATGATTGACCCACCCATCTGCCTACTGTCCATTACCTGATGTCAGTATCTGGGCTTACCTGTCCCATTTGTGATGATGACACAGAAAAGATTGCCGCCCAATCACCTCAATGACCTACCCCTATGAAAGGGAATGTTTAAGCAGTCATTTGTCATTGTTTTGTTAAGCACTGGTCAGGCCATGCATTCTTTGAGCTATGGCCACCATGTTTTCTTAACTTTGGCCCTCTTTCCTACCTTGGGGAGGTGAATCTCCTCTCTCCCCCCACCACCACATCTAATTTACTTTCTAAATAAACTATATTTTCTAATCTAACCTCTGTGCAATGATTTGCATCTTTTACATGGCACGGGATTTCACAATCCTTGGCAGGTCTGACCTAACAAATGCAAATCCAGCTTCTCACTAAACTCAAAGGTAATCATTAACAACATAGTCTTAGGCCTTATTTACCTGCATTAAGCCAACATCTATTTTAGTGTTCACTGATTTTGTTTTCAATGATTCATAGTTTTTTACAATGGTAAAGCAGCTAACCTGTTCTTTCTCATGTACTCTGTGTAACTTGTTAAAAGATTACTTAACTCTGGAAAGCATTCCTTTGTCTTTAGTAACAAAAGCATGAAGCTCAGGATGGTACAGAAATGAATAAGTAATGAACATCAGAATAATGAAGCAAAGACGTCACGGGAACATTCTGAAATGTCATAGCCTGATATAAATCTATAGCAAATCTTAATATTTGTGCTTATAAATTTGGGCTATAAAATCTGAAGAGCTGAGTTGGTCTTGGTATCTATACTGGCTTGTCTCCCTGAATTCTGAATTCAGAAATAAACTTCTTTCTTGCCAACTCCTTGTCTCTTGACTCTTACTGGCAGCACAAGAAAGCACCCATGTGTTCCACAGACCATTTCAATAGCAAGCACCAGAAAAGGAATGCTTTGTTATCTATGTAATCAAATTACAGTAAAATATTTTAAAATAAACATACAAATTAACAAGATTGAAAAGAAATTAGCTATGTTATATATGGGGGGCATCTGTCCTTTTTTTAAAAAAATAATCAAGAATGTAATAAAATAAGCAAAGATTACACAAAATCACTGGGGTAGAACAGTGTGTGATGAGGTGTGGCCCTCCCCTCCCCTGGCAGTTTCCCACATATAGATTCTTTAAAAACTCATCTCTAATAAAAAAGTTAAATAAAACTTGATTTACTAAATAAATTATTTAAAATAAGCAATTTATTTGTAATTTAATACAGGAGACCTGACCCTGACAAGCAGTATGCACCTTCTTCTTTCAGAATTTATTTTTTTAGCAATAATATGAAAATTATACTTATTCTAGAGATCAAAGATTACATGTAAGAATTAAATAGGTCAGTTCTGAAAATTATTGGATTGATGACTAATTACAACGATAACTGTATGATTCAACAGCACAGTTGTTTGCATAACTATTAGTAGTTTTTATTTAAGTATGGATTCATGTATTGAATAATAGTTTAAGTCAAAAAATAGAAGCAATATAAACTGTAGTTTCTGATATTGTGTCACTTAGCTCGTCTCCTTCTCAGGTTGCCATGTCCAAGAGGAGTTAATTACTGTATCGCAGCACCCCCAAATCAGATAGGATGCTCTCATAATGTTTTCCTATTCTGAAGAAATCATCCAGAGAACAGGTTGGTGGAGACATGAGTTTATTATTACTTTTAGGAGAGAACCAATGGCAGCTCTGCATCCCAGTAGATGTTGGGAGAGGTTATATACCCCCAGTGGGGAGAAAGGGTGAGACACAAACAATAGTATGACATGCAGATAAGCAGGGACAAGGATGTTTACCTCCTTAGCATGCATCTTGAGTATGTGAGTATACATTTCTCCAGAACATCTTGACCCAGTGCAGATGGCTTTGGCCGGGGACCATCTTCTCAGTCCGGAAGCAGTCATCAGGGGAGGGGTATCGGGGCAAATAATGTTTACCCCACATTTCAGCCCTACATTTGACTGTTCTACCCTTATAATCTGCATGTTGCACTGGTGTTCTGAATGGTCCCCAGAATGGAGTGATGGGTTACATATTGCATCCAAATCTCATAAATACAATACAATCTGCAAGTGCCAAGGAATAAAATATCTATGACTATAACAACACCTATTATAACTTTCTTCCACACAGAGCTAAGAGAGGAAAACCAGTTGGACCAGGGGTGCTCAGTCAGGGTATGGATGGCCTTGATCTCAGCATACATAGCAGTTAAAGCAATAGTTACATTGTGGAAAAAAATCAGAAGATAAGCACAGCATTCTGCCTTAATCATATCACAAGTCCCTCCCTGTGCAGCTGTTAGTATGTCCAGAGCCATTCTATTCTGCAATACTACTTTGCGTAGCTGTTAGACTTCCTCATTTAATAACTGGCAGACACAGAGCATTCCAAGCAGACCCAGCAGGCTGATTGATTGTGAACGCACACCAGAGTTGCTGCCTATTGCAGGTAGGTGTTTCCTGTAACCAGACTAAGGGTGATAAGAGAAATGCTTAACAGGGACCAACAGAGGCAAGTTATGTTTATCAGGCAGTATACACACAACAGTTTTGTCTTGAGGCAGGATAGTTACACTTATGAGAGGCCTCCTGAATTTTGAATACCATGTTCTATCAGGTCTGGGATCTCTCTTATCTAGTACTACTAGAATCAAAGGGGGAATCCTAAAATTCTATAAGGATATTAATATTGTTCCGGGGGAAATGATCTGATCTGTGTGATTTATGCACTCTACCACGTTTGTCCACTGATTCATGACAGAGGACAATATTTCCAATACTTTTTCCATACCCTCCCCACATGGGAACAACAGAAAGCACCAGTGTCTCTCTCAAGGCCAAGGTTTGTAACTCCCAAGGCCAATGGAGGATATGAAACCCAGGTATTATGCTCTATGGGGCTGACAGCAAGTTATTCTCTTCACAACACTGGGATCTTAAAGAGGTTTCAGGGTTTTCATTTGAGGTTTTATGACAGCGATCCATGGCTGTATCAAGTTGTCCAAGGATGAGGGCTTGTCCAACCCAAGGGTGTTCATTCAAAGTATGGAGGGTATCTGCCAGGCAAGTGGCTCACCCTTCAGTTGCATAAACCATCCTTTAGACCATTATAGTGTTCAGTCATTTCTGCCTGAATCATCAAGGTCTACAAACATGACTGGGCCCAAATCTGTTGCAACACGACTCAAAGAACTGGTAGATAATTTAGTGTATTGTTGCAGGTAGGCTCTCCATTTGATTACTGTGGTTGCCTGGGCACTGGAGCTGTTAGAAGGCTGCATAGAGGGGTCATGAATGTGTCCGAAATTGACAGGGCTATACTAACCATCATAGCTGCCTCTCCAGTGGTGGGTTTGGTAGCTAGCAGTGCCTGGTAAATGCCATTTACTTGTTATTCAGTTGGTCTGTAGCATGCTTCCACCTCTCTGGTTTGTGACCAGAAGCCCTTTGAGAGCCTTTCCTAGTCATTGCCAAAGCCTTTAAGCATGACTTTCTGGGAAGGTGTTCACTTCCAATTTGCAGGATAGTGCTAGATTTATAATGCTCAATGTTTGCACTTCCTCACCACCGCTTTTGTAGAACCAAAAGCAGTCTGGCACTCTGAAGTTCAGTCTCATTGTGCCCTCTTTTAATAAGCCAGCATGAGGGTCAGACTGTGCCAAATAGAGTACAAACACTCTCCAGTAGCCCAATAGTCCTAAGAACTTGTAGCTACTTTACAGTGGTAGACCTAGGATAGGACTAGATTTTATCTATCACAGCGGATGGCATCACTTTAGTCTTACCTGACCAAATAGCACTCAAAAACTTGACAACCCAGGCCCTTGGACTTTGGTGTGGTTTATCACCCAACCCCTTTCCTGTAGGTGAGTGATGATCAGTGAGGTTACTTTTTTCTATGTCTGAAAAAGAATCAGAGATTTAAATGATATCATCAAGATAATGGAACATTCTCACTGAGGTAGGGGATGTTCATTCCTCCAAAGCTTCAGCAACCATTTTGTGGCAGACAGTCAGTCTGTGTAGGTAGCCCATAGGTAACAGAGTGAAGGTCTGCTGTTGTCTGTCCCAGGTAAAAGCAAACTGGTCTTGGCTCTAGGGTGAATATCAAAACTTAAAAAATGCATTAGCTAAATTCAATACAGCATGGTAAATACCAAGTATTGGAAATATTTGGTATTTACCATGGTATTTAATTTGGTATTTACCATGGTAAATACCAAATTAGCAGGAGGAGGAGGAGTGGTGTTACTTTATTGAGTTTTCTATAATCCACTGTCATTTTCCACATACCATTTGGTTTTCTGACTGCCCATACTGGAGAGTTAAATGGACTGTGAGATAGCTTTATTATGCTCACCTTAGCGGATTCTATGGCTGTTTTCTCTATTTATTTATGCCCCCGGGAGCCAGTATTGTTTAGTATCCACCACTTTTTGAGGCAGTAGTAACTGCACCAGGGGATGTAGGACTTTGCCTTGCAGGGCTGTTTTCACCATCCTGCTCCATAACTGGAACTCTCTGGCACTGGTATGTAGGCACAACCCTTGTAACACATCCCCAATATATATTCCTTAATTGGGGATACCTACACTGCACATTCCCTAGGGGGTAGTTTACCGATTCTAAGTTGGCCCCATCCCTAGGATTGAAAAACGGGAAAGTGAAGTTTAATTTTTCTCCTGGTGGAGCTGTCAATTCCATGTTTGGGGAACCACCTAACCACCTATTGTGGGTGATGGCTAAAAAATCTTGCAAGTGCAAATTGCCCCCGTTCCATGGCCCTCATGTCTTTGGGCTGCTTGTTACTTTTGTAGGGGTTGCCTCCTGCTTTCATGAGGTACTTTTGAGATACCTTAGTGGATTTCTTCACGTGACGTTGTCCCTTCTCCTCTCACAGTTGGAATGGCGTGGAGTCATGTGGCCCTCCCCTCCTGCCTCAGTCTCCCTAGCACCCTCAATCCTATGACAAGTGCAGCAGTCCCTTGCCAACAACCTCTATGGGACCCTCTCCCTCCTCCTCAGAGGACTCTGAGTCTACTTCAGGATACCATTTCCTCAAATTCCAAGCAGGGTCGTTCCTCACAGCCAGAATGCCAGTGCACAGCTGCCATTTCACCTTTGCAAAGTGGCATGCTAAGACATGTTGTTGCTCTAATAGGCTATTAGCTCTTTTCTGTCTGCCTGGGTTAGTCTAGTCTCCCTTTCCGACCAGAGCTTCTTCCGCAACCATTGGTTTTGATTTCAGGCTTCTATCTTCTCAGTAGCCAGCCGCAAAACCCATAGCAGTGGCAGTGCCACCTCTGTTGCTATTGCCCTATGCTCTTTTTTTTTTTTTCTTAAACGCCCCTTTTCCTGGACTGCCTGGAGAACCTCCAGCAGCCCAGCTGGCATTTTCGGGGCAACCCCGTACTCATATGGCGGCCCCCAGCCATCCACTAGGCTAGTGACGTCAAGCCACTTTGAACGAGTGGCTCAACCTGGTATTCCCTGAGCAACATACCTCAACTCCCAACATCTCTACCTCCGTTGACTCAGTGGAAGGTTTCTACAGCATACCCTGCTGACTATGCCAGTTGTGTCACAGCAGTTCCAAATTAGATAAGGCACTCAGGTAATGTTTACTTATTCTGAAGAAATTACCCAGATAATGTTTACTTATTCTGAAGAAATCACTCAGAGAACAGGTTGGTAAAGGTATGGGTTTATTATTACCTACAGGAGGAAAACAATGGCAGCCAGTTAGTAGCAGCCAAAGCTCTCTGCACTTCAGTAGATGTTGAGGAGGTTATATACCACCAAGAGGGTGAAAGAGTGTGATACAACAATAGTATGATGTGCAGAGAAGCAAGAACAAGGATGTTTACTCCCTTAGTGCACACCTTGAGTATGTGTGTGTGCATATCTCCAGATCATTTTGTCTGGGTGTATACAGCCTTGGCCAGTCATCAGGAGAGGGGTAGTGGGGTATAGGCATTTACCCCACAGTTACCATCTTAATGAACACCATGTCACATATTATGACAGTGCTCTAGGAGGTATGCTACTACTCTTATGGCTTTAAAAAGTCTATTCATTAAAGGGAAAAAAAAAGATGTAATTATGACATAGACCAACCCCAGAACTTGGATTTTGCTGGAGAGACTGAGTGTTCTTGACTTCACGCAGGAAAGCATTCAAGGGTGAACTGACAGGGAAAGAAGCAAGTTTTTTAAAAGAAAAGGGGATCAAAAATAATACTATTCTATAGGCAGAGCAGCTCCATACATATATCAGTGGTAAAATGAAAATAAGTTTATTGAAATAATAAAAAGCAGACTGCAACACAGGCAGAGCAGCCTGGACTGGCATATAGAAGTACAGTAGCCTACATCATTGAAGTTTCATTTTTATGGTTATCTGTTGATCTTATGCTAAGCAAGGGGTGGATAATTCATAGTTTTTTTTTTCAAGAAAGGTGTGGCAAGTTCTGCAATAGAGGGTTCCTCCCCTTTTTTAACCATACAAGGTAGCTTCTGGGAGTTGTCATGGTAATTATAAACTGTCATGGCACTGGTGGGAGTGTCTTTTAGCATGCTAATGTATTATAATTAGCACATAATGAGTAAAAAGTGCAAGTAGAGGTCACATTTTTTTCCTTTTATTTTTTTCATTTTAAAGATGTGGGGTGCAATTCAGGGTTAGGTATACAAATGTTCATTATGCAGGTACCCTTGCTGATAAGTTGTGCCCCTCCTTCCCCAGGCAGATTCCCACTACTGCCAATTCTGCTTCCCTGCCCCTCTCCTGGCAGTTTTCCACTACTGCCAATCATTTTCTTATAGTATTACAATAATTGTTCAAGGTCCCCTTACGAATGAGAACATGGGATACTCAGGTTCTTTGTTTCTGTGAAAGATCACTCAGTATTATAGACTCTAAGTCCGTCCATGTTGCTGTAAAGTTCATGATTTTAGTCTTCTTAATGGCTGCATAATATTCCATTGTGTATATATACCACATTTTTTTTATCCAGTCCTATTTTGATGGGCAGTACCGTGGGTTCCATGTTCTTGCTACTGTGAACAATGCTGCGATAAATACACGTGTGCAGGTATCTTTTTTACAGAGTGATTTGAGTTCTTCCAGGTATATTCCCAGTAGGGGGATTGTGGGGTCATATGGAAGGTCGATTTTTGGATCTTTTAGGAATCACCACACTGTTTTCCACAGAGGTTGTACTAATTTACACTCCCACTGGCAGTGCAGAAGTGTTCCCCTTTTACCGCATCCTCTCTAGCATCTATTGTTTTCTGAGTTATTAATGATAGTCATCCTGACTAGAGTTAGTTGATATCTCAGTATAGTTTTAATTTGCATTTTATTTGATAACTAGTGAGGCTGAGCATTTTTTCATGTATCTGTTGGCTGCTCGTTATGTCTTTTGTGAACTATTCATATCTTTTACCCACTATGTAATGGGGCTGTTTATTTTTTCCTTTTCAGCACATTTGTAGATCCTAGATGTTAGGCTGTTGTCAGACATAGAGTTGGCAAATACTTTTTCTCAGTCTGTGGAGTGTCTCCCCACTTTCTTGATGATTTCTTTGCCTTTGCAGAAGCTTGTCAGTTTAAGGAGGTTCCACTTGTCTATCTTAACTCTTATGGCATGAGTACTTGAGATTTTAATCAGGAATTGGTTGACAGTTGCAATTTCCATAAGGGTGTCTCCTATATTTTCTAAGGCTCTTATAGTTTGAGGTTTTACATTTAGGTCTTTGATCCATTTAGAGTTGATTTTTGTGTATGGTGATAGGTATGGGGTCTTGTTTTAATCTTCTGCATGTGGTCAGCCAGTTTTCTCAGCACCATTTACTGAATAGGTTCTCCTCTCCCCAGTTGTTGGAGGCTTTGTCACAGATGAGTTCGTTGAGAAATTTAGGTTTTGCTTCTGGAATCTCTATCCTGTTCCATGGATTTATATACCTGCTCTTGTACCAATACCAGGCTGTTTTGATTATTGTAGCTTTATAATAAAGTTTAAAGTCTGGGAGTGTGATACCTCCTGCTTTGTTTTTTTTTGAGTGAGGATTGTTTTGGCAATTCGTGGTCATTTATGTTGCCATATGAATTCCTGTATTGTTGTTTCCCGGTCTGAGAAGAATGCTACTGGCAATTTAATGGGTATTGTGTTAAATCTATAGATTGCCTTTGGTAGGATGGACATCTTAACAATGTTGTTTCTTCTAATCCATGAGCATGGAATATTTTTCCATTTGTTTGTGTCATCTTTGATTTCTTTGAGCAGTGTTTTGTAGTTTTCATTGTAAAGGTCTTTCACATCTCTGGTTAGGAAGATGCCAAGGTATTGAATTTTTTTTTTCTGGCTATTGTGAATGGGATTGTGATTTTCTGTTTGTTTATTGTTGGTGTATAGAAATGTAACTGTCTTTTGCACATTGATTTTATACTCTGACACTTTGCCAAAGTCCTTTATCGGTGCAAGGAGGTTTTTGACAGATTCTCTTGGGTTTTCATTATAGAATCATGTCATCTGCAAAGAGGGATAACTTGACTTCCTCTTTTCCTATTTGGATACTGCAGATCTCCTTCTCTTGTCTGATTGCTCTAGCTAGGACTTCCAAAACTATATTGAAAAGGAGGGGTGAGAGTGGGTATCTTTGTCTTGTTCCGGTTTTCAGGGGAAATGTTTCCAATTTCTGTCTGTTTAGCAGTATGCTGGTTGTGGGTTTCTCATAGATGGCTCTTACTATTTTGAGGTATGTTCCAGCTATGCCTAGATGTTCAAGGGTGTTTATCAAGAAGGGGTGCTGGATTTTATCCAAAGGTTTTTCCACATCTAATGATATAACCATGTGGTTTTTGTTTTTACCTTTGTTGATGTATTTAATTACATTTATGCTCTTACAAATGTTGAACTAGTACTGCATCCTGGGGATGAAGCCTACTTGGTCATAGTGGATGATTTTTGAGATGTGTTATTGAATCCAATTTGCTAGGAGTTGTTGAGAAGTTTAGCATCAATGTTCATCTGTGATATTGACCTGTAGAACTGTTACTTTGTTGGATCTTTACGTGGTTTTCGTATCAATGGGGTGTTAGTTTTGTAAAATTATTTGGGGAGAGTTCCATCTTTCTCAATTGCCTGGAATACTTTCAGTAGGATTGGTATTAATTCCTCCTTGTATGTTTTGTAGAATTCTGCTGGAAAGTCATTTGGTCCAGGGTTTTTTTTGTAGCTAGTTTTTTTTTATGATATAGTCAGTTTCTTAGATTGTTACTGGTCTATTTAGGGTCTTGATTTCTTCTTGTTTGAGCTGGTCTCAGCTTGCCTTAGCTGGTCTTTTTGCTGCATCCTGGTATTTCAGGAACATAGATCTAGGTCTTGCAAATTCTATCTTGGGAAACTTAGTTTTATTAGATCCCTATCTGAGTTTTATATATATATGTAATATTTTTATCTTCAATGGACTTGCTCAACATAACAACTTAGGTCACAACTACTGAGTCATATTCTACATTCTTAAAATTGGCAAAATAGGAAAGATATGAAAGATTGTAAGCCAGGCTCAGTGGCTCAGCCTATAATCCTGCACCTTTGGGAGGCTGAGGTGAATGGATTGCCTGAGCCCACAGGTTCGAGACCCGCCTGGGCAGCGAGAACTCATCTCTACAATAAATCAAAAATCAGCCGGGTGTGGTAGTGCGTGCCTGTAATTCCGGCTACTTGGAAGGCTGAGGTGGAAGGATCGCCGGAGCCCAGCAGGTCGAGGCTGTGGTGGCCGGGAGCGGCCACTGCACTCCAGTCTGGGCGACAGAGTGAGACTCCAACTAAAAAAAACAACAAAAAAAGAAAGATTGTATTATCTAATTTTTTTAGTCATTGGGTAACTCTTTTTTAAAATGTTAAAATTCATTTAGTTTTATTGGTAGATTTAATTATGTGTGTTTATTGTATACAACATAATGTTCTGAAGTATACATACATATGTAGAATGGTTAAATTTAGTTAATTAACATTTATATTATCTCAACGTTATCATTTTTGTGACATTGATAAAAGGTGCCATAAAATTGTAAAATACTTAAGAGGTTTACTTTGAATTAAATGTGAGTGACCTGGCCTATAGCACAATCCCAAGAGGTCCTGAGAATAAGTGCCTGATGTGATTAAATTTCAGCTTGGTTATATGCGTCTAGAAAGAGAGAAGTTACCAAAAAACACAAATCAGTACATATGAAATATATATTAGTTCAGCCTGGGAAGGCAGAGCATCTCCAAGCAGGGACTTTAAGGTCATAGGTGGATTCAAAGATGTCCTGATTGGCAATTGGTAGAAAGAGTTAGGCTCTGTCTAAGGGATTTTGAAATTAGTAAAGGAAATGCTTCATTGAAAAATAGAGACAATTTTGAGGAAATCAAGTTTCTTGATATCTAGATGAAGCCTCACGGGTGGCAGCCCTGAGAGAGATTAGGTGGCAAATGTTAGTTTCTCTGTGACTCTTGAGAAGGAGATTCTATGCAGATGCAAATTTCCCAAAGAGGTAATTTCCTTCATCTGTTATGTGATATTATTCCAGAGTCAGGTTAGAAAGTAAGCCACATTTTATATAGAATTATTAAAAAAAAAAAAAATGCTGATGAGACTCCCCAGACCTCTTGGTTAACAATTTGGCAAGAAAGGGAAAAAAAGGTCAGAGTTAAGTCCTCAGTGGTGAGAACATTTGACATTCACTCTCAGAATATTTCAAAAATACAGTATATCATTGGGTAGCTTCTACGTAGTTAGCAAAACACAACATCTGATATTAAAATGGTTAGAGGATGTTACTTTATATTCCTTGTTTGTTTTATTTCTCTCATTTACCAAATAGAAGATTGAAGTAAAAGATAAAGGGGATTATCTCCTAAACAGAATCAATTCAACCATGTATTTGGAAAATAGACTATAAAATTCCAATAGCTGGTTCATCAGTATGAGCTTAAAAACACAATTTTAAAAGACCTTGAGATTATTGGATTCACTGACTTTCAATTACACCTGTGGGATGAGCAAATGGATGGTGATAAACTATTACACTCTGAAATGTTAATTTAGTACAATTATTGATTGTTGGGACACATTGATCACAGTGTAGGAAACTAAAGCATCATATATTTTTCCAGTTTTGTTGAGGTATAACTGACAAATCAAAATTTTCTGTATATAAGGTATACAATGTGATGTTTTTATATATGTATAAATCATGAAATGAATATCACAAAAGTAATTATCATATTGATTACCTCAATTAGTTACTTTTTTGTTTTTTTCTGGTGAGAAATGTTAGATCTATTCTCTTAGCATATTTCAGTTATGTAATATAGTACTATTTGTTATAGCCACCATGCTATATATTATATCTCTAGAATTTATTTGTCCTGCATGAGTGAAACTTTGTACCCTTTTACCAACAACATACTTTTTTTTTTATTATATAAAAGGCAACATATGATTCACAACTAAGACTGTATTACATGGAAACTATATCTTTCTTGAAACATGACTCAGCAAAGTCTGAAGTTGAAATCATTTGTATCTTTGATGTTTATGAATTCACATATTTTTACTTAATAATTTGTTCATTGCTGTTTTTAAATGTTGCATTTCAGAAAAATAATTTGCACAAAGAAGCTTTGATTCATGTTTCCTGAATCACAGTGCAGGTCTATGAAAATAGAGACATAAGCATTAGTGTCAGATTATATAGGAAACACACAACTCTGTGGTATGATCATCAAAAAAATTAGAAAGAAACCACTGAACAAGAAACATTTTAAATTTTGATTAAAATGTTAAGTCTATCAACGTTTATGATTTGTGTCAGTCTATCTTTACAGTGCAAGGCAACATTAGAATTTTTTCATGAAATAAGAAATTAGAAAATATAATTATCACCAATAAGAAAAAAAATAAAGCAAGCAGTACAGTGCATGGCCAAAAGTAGGTATTCAAGGATTAATTATGGTATTGTTATCACCCCCTTCAATCAAAGCCTGGACACTTGAAGCCTAAACAGATAAGGAAAAATATGGGAAACTTACCATAGCAGTAGTTCTGTGTTGAATTGGATGCCTCTCTTCATACTAAAAATGTTTGGTGAAAAGCATTACTCATGATACACACAGACTATATTTTTTAAAAACTTCCTTTTAGTCAGTATGTGATGGAATATGTTCAAGCAACTTGGAAAATATATTGCTGAAATCTAAAAGTAGCATTTTGTAATATATAAATCAAAAAGTGAAAACTTTAAAGCAGATATAAATGTACCTTTCATTAATGTTTTAGTCAAGGTTCTCTAGAGAGACCTTCAGAACTGTCATTGTATTACCCTTGATATCCTATCAGAGCTGTCATTGTATTACCCTTGATGTCTTGAATGTTGTAAAAATGTCTTTCTTTCAATATATATATTTTTTATCTTTGGAGGTCAGATCATTGGTGGGTAGGGAGGATGTTCCAAGACTTGTTTACTGTCTAAAAACTCCCTCACTGACAGTGTGGTGTGAACTGGTGCATTGTCATCATGCAAGAGCTCCTTTAGGACTATTTTGCACACATCTTTCTCATGCCAAGATTTTCAGTTAACATTTTCCTGTTTCTCTATCAATATTTGTTTGGTCTGCTATGCATCTCACAGTCAGCCGATAATTTTGATGCACAATTTCATAAATTTTTGTAACGTTTTTGTCAGTTCTGCCTGTTACTGGCCATCCTGACCTCTCTTCATCAGTGATGCTTTCTCCCCCCTGAGAAAAAATGTTTAATCCATTGGTACACTGCCATTTTCTTCATGGCATTATCCCAATTAACTTGAACTAACATGTCCCTGATTTTACTTCACTCTTGAAATGAAGAAATTTAATGTTTGTTTGTTGCTCTAATTCGAATTCTGACATTCTTGTGAAGACAGCTCTGATGACCATGCCAGAAAAAGAGTTTCAAAATTCCTTTGACAGGTGAACTAGGCACTGGCATCGATGCTAGCTTCCCAAGGAGCATATTTCGAGGTGACCGTAGTGATATTCAGCAGTAATGATTGTAGGATGAGTTTGCAAACTTAATTGTCTGACCATATATATATATATATATACACATATATGTGTGTGTGTGTGTGTGTGTGTGTGTGTGTGTGTGTGTGTGTATACAAGCAGGGACCCATGAAACCCAGAATTATCTTTTGGAGGGCAGGACCCTTATCGTACATCAGAATCTGTTCCTCCAGATCAGTCAAGTGAAGTTTTTATCTGAAAGTTTTGAGAAGGTTGTGTGACGATATGTGGAAGAAACATCCCAAGTTGTGACAAACAGGTTACTGGTTCTTCCACTATGACAACACACCTACCTACACCATGCTAAGCGTTCAGCAGTTTTTGACCCAAAACAGCAGACTCCCATGCCCCACCTCTCTATTCACCAGGTCTTACCCTGAGTGACATATTGTTTATTTGTTTGTTTGTTTTTCTAAGTTAAAAAAAGTCCTCAAAGGGAAACATTTTGCCAATGTGGAAGAGGTGAAACAAAAAGTGGCAGAAGCACTAAAAGGCATGAAAATTGATGAGCCCAGAAACTGTTTTGGGCCAATGAAAAGGCATCTTGATAGTTGTAAGGTGACTGAAGTTTAAACATGTAAGAATAAACACACAATTTTTTAAATAAATGAATTCAATTTTTGGAAGTCTTTACATATGTAAAGAGAAATATATAAGAAGGAACTAATTAGGAATACAGGCTCACTCAGTTATGGAGGCTAATTGCAAAACAGGCCATCTTCAAGCTGGAGAACCAAAGGAGCCAGTAGCATAACTCTTTGCCCTTTTTAAAATATCCAGATCCCTAGCCAAACGGATGGTGACCACCCAGATTGAAGATGAATCTTCCCCACTCAGTCCACTGAATCAGTTGCCAGTTTCTTCTAGAAACGTCCTCACAGAACACACCTGGGTAGTCCAATCATTCTAATGAAATGCCAGATCACATGAACTTCTTTCCCATCAGAAGAGGGGTGGACTCAGTGCCTACTGAAGCATTGAGAATCATTAATACAGTGATTTAGAATAAATAATACTTGACCAGCTATCTGTTTATCCCTTAACTTAGTAAAATGGTACCCCAAATCAACTATCTCAATTAATAAATATTAATAAGAGCTTTTATATATAAGTATTTACCTTTGCTGTGCTAGATTCTTTAAACATTCAAATGAAGGTAGATTTGATAAAATAATGATTACTTGCTATAATATAAATCTACTGTAGACTAACACCAATGCAAATATTTGACTCCATAAAATTGTATAAAGTACTTAATAGCAGACAGTCATGTGACTTATTCTCCCAAATTAAAATAATTTATTTCCTCTTAAAGAAATATCAGCATTTACCCTCAGTGTTGTTGATATACTTTATATATTCCAAAAGTTATTACAACAACTTTATTTTAGATAATGATTCCTAAAGCAAATGTTCAAAATAATAATAAAAAAATTTCTTTTCCAAAATGTGTTATAATTATGATTAAGTATTGGTGGTCATTTGAAATTTTAGCCCTTTAGACAAGAAACTAAGAGTTTCCTCTATGGGTTCTACTAATTTCCACAAGACTTTTCACCACAAGGAGAAACCAGCCCTGTTCATTGATGGTGAATAACTTAAGTAATTTTCAAACAATAGTTATGTGGCAAGCCCAAAGCACATTTTGCCAAGTGTTTTGTTTCCTCTTTTATTTACAGCTATAAATACTTTAAGGAGAATTTATCCGTATGTTTCTGATTCTTTTATACTTAACTCATCAAAATGTTGTTTTAGAGATCATACAAAATTAAGCAGTCTTTTTAAGTCTTTTTGTTTATTTTTTGAGAAGTAGGAAGCCAGATTTTGTTAACTAAAAATTAATTTAAGTAGAAATTAAATATTTTAGACTTGGCATAAGACATTTTTTCTTGGAATTTTCAATAATTAGTTTGCTTTCTCTTCTGTTCCCGAAATCTGACCCACTGTGTTCTTTCTGAAGATTGAATTTGGACTACTGCTTTATAAGAAACCATAAATCTGGATTTAGGCCAATCCTAAAGTAAGTATAAATTTAAAAATAAAGGTATTAATTTCCATGATGAATTTAAGACTATATTACCTTTATTATTATTATTTTTAGTTTTAAACCTCTTATTTTTGTATATTTATAGAAAATAATAAGTATAACAAAAGCATAGGTATGTATTTTTAGGCCTGGGCCAACTTATAAATTTTCTTCTTCATGTTTTAACTATTAGAAAGAGGTTAGCTTCTATATCTGTTATTATAATTTTATGCAAGAATAAATGAAGCTCCATTAAGAATTTAATAGGAAATCTTTTTAATTGAAATATAAATTTTGTTTCACCTCTTGCACATAGGCAATACATTTCTCTTTGAGGGATTTTTTCATCTGTGGAAACAAAAAGAAAGTCGCTTGAGGCAAGAGCAGGTGAATAGGAAGTGTATGACATGGGGGTCATGCCGTTTTTGGTAAAAAAAAAAAAAAAAAAAAAAATTGCTGAACACTGTGTGGTGTGGACAGGTGCGTAGTCTTGGTGGAAGAACCAGTTACCAGCCACAACTCAAGACGTTCCTTCTACAAATTGTGATGCAAATTTTTCAAAACTTCCAGATAAAACTTTGGTTGACTATTTGATCCAGAGGAACAAATTCTGAGTGGACTACAAGGGTCCTGCCCTCCAAAAGATAATTCTGGGTTTTTTGGGGTCCCCCTCATATCAGGAGATAAATGCAATAGATCAACACTCCTCTAGCTAGTAATTAAAGTGTGTAATAGCATAACACTACTCTGGCTTCTTGTTAAATAATACCCACTGTAAGTCAGGATCCGATCACAAGAGAAAAACCACACTGAAATTCAAACAGAGAAAAGCTAATATACAGAATTATTAATGCTAGCAGAGGATTAACCAGTAAGAGTTCAATAAAACTCTAATGAATGTTGGAATAGTAACTATAAAGGAACAGCCATAACTCCCAAGGCTGAGACAGAGCACACAAGGAAGAACCCCACCCACCACCTCCATCCCCTCCCCTTCCCCACCGCAGAGCTGACATCTGGACCTTGTTGAGTCAACAGAGAGCTGAAATCACTAAATAACAGAGAAGTTGCTGTGATGTCATGAATAATGGCAAAACTTGCTGAAAAATAACTTTTTAACATGTCAAAAAAAAAAAAAAACAACAGCCGTTCATATTGAAATATCTCACCAGTATGAAAAAGTTGCTGACCGCTGGGTATTACTAGTCACCATGTTATATGGGAACTGGGTACTGAAAAGTTATCTGCACTACAGGAGCTAGATTCTGGAGAAGTTGTGTGCAGGAACAATCTAGGAAAACACACCAGACTAGAAAGAAAAATTCCTTCCTCCTGTCATGCTTCTTTAGCATCCTACTGCCATAGCTTTGCATAGTGCTTGTCAAAAGAAAAGTATTAGGCAGGGCTCGGTGTCTCAGCCTGTAATCTCAGCACTTTGGGAAGCCAAGGCGAGTGGATTGCCTGACTCCTAGGTTCAAGACCAGCCTGGGCAACTTGGCAAGACCTCATCTCTACAATAAATAAAAAATTATCCAGGCGTGGTAAGCACACACCTGTAGTTCCGGCTACTTGGAAGGCTGAGGTGGAAGGATCACTGGAACCCAGCAGATCTATGCTGAGTTGGCCATGAGCATGCCACTGCACTCCAGCCTGAGCGACAGAGTGAGACTCCAACTCAGAAAAGCAGAAAGAAAAAGAATTGATGATGTGACTGGCATTTTCACCATCAAATTCTCTTGGTGAGCTCATGAAAAAATGTGTTACATTTCTTACCTACCTTTTCCTCATACAAGACATTCTGACTCATTACTTCTCATGAACTATTCTTTCTATATGCTAATGTTTTATTTTTGAACCTCCAATTACTTTCCTATATTTTTGGAATATAAATGTTTGGTTTTATAATCTTAAATCATAACCTATCTGACCATTTCCCTGTGTCTTGTGATGTCAAAGGATGAGGAAATATGAGAACTATCCTGTAAAATGATGTTAACAAAGGAAATTCATGTAGACACTACAACATGAAGAAAGATTTACCAGGAAGAGTCAGCATGAAAACTCTTGAAAATGGTTGTATAAAATATAGTGTAAATTTTATAAAATCACGTAACTATCATGTTTTGATTATGCAAAACCTAAAAAAATTATTACCATAAGATTTAACAATATTTTACTTAAAGCATGCTGTAATGTCTTAAGTTGCAAGCATGTATTTGCTAAAAATGGATATGATATAGTCTCTGCTATGGTCTAGAAGTAAGACAATCAGAAAATTTCAAAATTTTTATGTGCTTAACTGTATATTAAAAATAGTAATAATGAAATAACTGCCTTGTGGCTAACATTTATTCACGTAAAGGATTTTGTTTTTTAAATATGATTTCACTGAATTTGTCAAAAACTGTGACGATTGATACTTTATATTTAAATAGAATTTTAAGTGTAAGCATTTTTCTGTTAGTAAACAATCAGTTTCACTAGGCTTTCTAAGGAGTCTTCAGTGACCTTTAGTCAGCCAGATGGAATTATACACCAAGATGCTTCTCCATTTCATGGGATAATGAGCAGTTAGTTAAATGAGCTATAAAATACATAGTAATTGTGCCAGAACAAATTTTATTCTTTAATGATTTTAATATAGCCAAATAATTCGTCATTTCTCCTCTTATTCCACCCAATTTAATGCTTCCTTTGTTAGTTAAAGAAAGAAATTTAACACTCATGTGAGCAAAAATAAATTATTTTTTTCTAACTTTTACAAAGTTGTGAACATTGATGCACTGGACCCTTCTGGAGACCTAAAGAGCACAATATTCCATGCTTGTCCTATTAACTTTATGCAAAGCTGATAGAACTGTTATGTCCAGTATGTTGACCATTATCTATATGTGGCTAGTTAAACTTAAATGAAACAGAGAATATTAAATGCTATTTCTCACCAATACTAGGGTCATTTCAAACTCTTAACAGATATGTATACCTAATGGCTACTCTATTTAGCACTGTAGATTTGAATAATGTTTCCAATAACTTAATTTTTTTTATTGGATAAGCATGTTAAATTATGTCTTTATTAGTTTTTCTGCCTTTGCACCAATCAGAATTATTTTTAAAAACAATAGGTTGGCCAAAAGCTAAATTTGGGGAGTTTTTCTTTAAGCAATATTATTATAAGAATTATAAGCAATATTATTGTATCAATGTAATGCTTTCTAAACAAGGTGATAGTGATGTTTTGTTGTGACACATCATTTTACCTATTTTTGAAAGGGGGCATTAAGTCAGAAATTTTAAATGTTAAGATATAACAATTAAATAAAGAGAAGTGCAAGAGTAAATTTTATGAGGTAATTCTATATTATGGAGAAGTATAGCATATAAAATAAAGGAGATAAGAACACGTTCTAGTTTGATCTCTCCTCCAATACCCTATTTGTCAAGTTTTGGGAATAAGAAAAAAAAATGATAACACAGAAAGTCAGAGTACTGGATTATACAGACCCCTAACTCCATCATCAACTTGGTATTTATTCTTTTATAATGCTGTATAAAAATGTATATACATAAGACAAAGACCTACATATGAATTTCTTTATTATCCTAGATCAGGCATGTCCAACCTGCAGCCTGCAGGCCACATGCAGCCTAGAACAGCTAGCAATGCGACCCCACAAAATATTTTAACATCATGTGGTTTTTAGCATTTATTTTCTTTGTAACTTCATGCATAGTTCCATTTTTAAAGTTCACAGTCACACCTTATAAATGACACTGCTCTTTGGCAGCACATACATTGTGAGCAGCTGTTTTCAGTTACGAACCATACAGAGAACAAAATTTGAACAACCATTTCAGATGAGTACCTTGAGAACTCACTAAGAATTGTGACTACTTCCATCGAACCAGACATTGACAGATGAGTTTTACAAAAACAAAGTCAAATTTCCCATTAGTTTTATACTGTTCTCATTTTTCAAAACTTTGTAATAAAAGCATTAAAAATTAAAGAAGTCTTATATATATATATACACAAACTATTACTTAATCGATGTGTGGCCTAAGACAATTTCTCTTGGCTTGATGTGGCCTAGGGAAGTCAAAATGTTAAACACTCCTGCTCTAGATCATGACTGTAGTGTAGGAACCTAATAATTTTGGTCAAGCCATGTGAAGGACTTTTTTTCCCCCTAAAGGAAGACCTAATATTCTAGGATCAGAGGATTAAAATTGCCAGCACTGCTATTTCCATCTAAAAAATATACAAATTTTGAGTCTTATAACTTCCTTGTGGGTTGAGTTGTTTCTTCCCCCTGAAATATGTTGAAATTCTAGACACAAATACCTGCAAATGTTACCTTATTTTGCAGAGATAATCAAAGTCAGATGAGATTATGCCAGATTAGGCTGAGCCCTAAATTCAATAACTGCTGTCTTTATAAGAAGTTTCTTTGGACACAGGTTAACAAAATACACAGAGGTAAGATGTTTATCTGAAGACAGAGGCAGAAATTAGAGTTACACTGCCATAAGCCAAGGGTCATCAAGGATGGCTGGCAACCACCACATACTAAAAAAGGCATGGAAGAATTTTTCCCCAAAACCTTTGAAGGGAGTAAGGTGTTACCAGCACCTTGATTTTAGACTTCTAATCTCCAGAACCATGAGAGAATAAATTTCAGTTGTTTTAAACCACCTGGTTTGTGGTAATGTATAATGGCAGCCCTAGGAAACTAATACACACTCCGGTAGTTTATAGAGACCAATCCATTGAGAATCAAATGTGAAAGCTTAAAGGCCACAATGGTTGACCTATGAAGGCTCACTGCCTGTGAAACTGGCCTAATTAGTTTTATTTCTCTGGCCACTTTGGTAGTGATGTGAGGTGATGGTGCATGAGCTGGTTTTGATCATCAGTATACTATACTGTGGTCATCATCAGTATGCTATAGCAATGTAATAAATTCAGGGACGATTACAAATCTGAATTAAATTGACCTGATTTAATATTATATTAATATCTTTGTTCTTTCCATGTCTATATTATATTACAGATTTTGAAGCATTTTGATACATGTTTTCATTTGATCTTCATGTGAAGCTGGCTAGAAAGAACTCATGAAAGAAAGTAGTCTTTGCATTCATTGAGGATGGAACCACCATTTTATACTGCACATTTTCAATGAAAGATGTTATTATGTGAAAAGAAAATGTTTTGTTTTGACTGAATCTTCATTTTCCGAATAGAAAAGTAGACTCAAGAGACTAAGTCTAGAGTGGTAGGCATGAATTTTGAACTCTGCCTATATGTGACCTTTCCTTCCTCCCTCCCTCCCTCCCTCCTTCCCTTCCTTCCTTCCTTATTTTCCAACACTGCATCTAGGAGTAAAAGTGGTGATCATTCATTAGGAAAAGGTGATTTCTGCCATACATTCATGAATATCAAATGCATTTTAGCCTTTTCTTCAAAAATTCCCGTCTTCTAATTTTACTGATTTTGTGTTAAGTAAAAAGGTTCACCAATTTGGAAAATTAACAAGCTATTCAGCTTTCTTTTGAGGGAATAGAAAAGAGAGGGGAGGAGCTACAGTTTTTTCTATTTTGCCTTTATAAATTTCTAGAATAGAGATTACTCACTCTGGTACATTTGGTCAACCAAAACCCAAAACTCAACAAAACGAAATTCCCTTCAGTGATTAAGAGAACAACATGCAGTGAATCGAAAAACTCATTAAAAAGTACAACAGGCTGGGCGTGGTGGCTCAAACCTGTAATCTCAGCACTTTGGGGGGCTGAGGCGAGAGGATTGCCTGAGCCCAGGAGTTCAAGACCAGCCTGGGCAAATTGGTGAAATCTCATTTCTACAATAAATCAAAATATTAGCCAGGTGTGGTAGCGCGCACCTATAGTTCTGGCTACCTGGAAGGCTAAGGTGGAAGGATGGTTGAAGCCCAGCAGTTGGACGCAGGGGTGTGCCACTACACTCCAGCCTGGGTGATGGAGACAGACTCCAAGTCAAAAAAAAAAAAGTACAATTTTTTTTAAGAATATCAAGAATTATTATTCTGGTTATCTCTGCCACCCAGAGTGTTAACTAGTATATAATCAAATAATCCACATCTTTGTTTATTTGCCTGAAGGAGCTTACCCACCCTAACAGCAATGTTATAGAGGGCCTAAGTGAATAGTCTATGCAATATAACTCCACACAAAACTGAAGCAAAGTGATCTCATTGCAACATTTGATGGCAAATGGTGGGTTTTCTCTAAAGATAAAGCAAATAGAAATTGATGAAAAATAGCTGGAGTTCAGATTATATGGAGTCCATATTTCCATGCACCTTTAGGTATAATGTTATTTTGACTAAATGTTAGTATCCTCCAGGAACTTTCAGGTGCTTGGGATAATAAGTCGCTGCAGAACCATCATAAAATAACGCACCAACAAAGAATGTGCTCCACCCCAAACTATGTCCCGAATTCAAACAGTTTATTATGCCCAGGATGACTTACAAATAAAACATAAGTTCAGTTTTATAAGGCAACATAAAAGATTGTTGCTTAAAAAGCAAACTGATCTAGAAAGCTTTATTGCCCCCATAATTTATTATGGAATTAATCCATTGCATGTTTGCACCAGGTCAGTTCACTGAAGGGAACCTGCATCTCATCCAAATCAGATTGAGAAGTACAAATCGAGAATCCCTAATGGAGTACTAAGCAGACTTCAAAAAGTCAAGCATATGGACTGTGTTATAGTTTCCGAATGGCTTCACTTGAGTTATAAAATTACCCCCCCCAAAAAGACAGTTATTTTTCCTACCAGTCTGTGAGTAATCTAGAAAGAAAAAATATTTTTTGTGAAAATACCAAAGCACGTTCTTTGGTTTCAAAATAAAGAACGCTTCAGAAAGAGGACTTGCTTTTTTGCTGTCTGGTTCCTCACTATCAAAATTACACAAAATACATTTGGACAGCTCATCATGAAAAATGATAAGTATGTGAGCTAATGCATATGCTAATTAGCTCAATTTAGCTATTCTACAATGTATGCATATTTCAAGACTGTCATGTTGTACACAATGAATACATATAATTTTTAATTGTCAGTTAAAAATTAATTCAACAATATATATTCAAAAAAGTCAGCAAAAACATGATAGGGCATTTATTATTAGATAATTGAGAATACAAAAATTCTTAATATACTACAGTTTTATCTATCAAGACTTACTGATTGCAAATTTAAGGTCACATTTTATTGAAAACTTACTGACTGCAAAACATAAGACCAATTATATATGTAAAAGTTGCTCTTTTTTAATTAAAAAAAGTGGCATTATAAGGTAGAAAAAATATTAGGTTAGTGAGTCAGAAAAACTCACTAATCACTCTAACTAGTCACTCATTAACTATTTCTCTATCACTTACTGATCACTTAAACCACCATAGAATTCATTATCTTTAACTTTAACTTAGAAAACATGATAACCATAATCCTTCTGAAAGTTAAATGTTATTAAGAGAATCAAATGAGATGCAGCTTGTGAAAACATTAATATCTGTAAATTTCACTAAGATATAATACATTTTTATCAATAGCTCTACTTAATCCACTAATAAATTATTCATGCAGCAAATTTCAATACTATTTTTAACTCTGGGAAAACATAATTCTCGAGTTAACAATAATATCTTTCTCTTGCTCCAATAATTCCTAAAGTATATCATTAATTCATTAATTAAATATCACTGCATTTCATATATATGTATACATATATGCCTGTATAAGCACACATCTCCATATATATGTTAATTTTAAATTAATAGACACAAGTAGAATATAGAAGCCATCTCTACACGATAAAAAAATTATAAGAAATATATGTATATAATAATCAGATCTCCCCTATTAATTTTCTTCCAAAAGTGAATTTCAAATAAATGCATTTCTTCTTAGGGAATTTCTCTTAAGTGTTTTCTTTTATTTTGAATAGCTTTATACATATTGTGAATAAGAGAACTATTGTAAGAGCGCTAAGATAAGGCAGTATGTTCAGGGCATTAAGATAAGGCAAGAGGGGAAGGTGTTTTCCTTCACTCTAAGGTTTACATCAGCTTTATCTTTGATACCCAACTTTCCATATATTTTTTGCCATGGTTTTGCTGGCAATACATTTCAGGAGCTTTAACATTTTTTAATAATAATTTTTACTTATGTTGACTTATCAAATAAAACTCAATCTTCAATCATACCGTGAGGTATTTTATGTCTATAGATACTTGAAAGTCCAGTAATTTATTTTTCTCTGTCTCTTATGTGCTACTGCAAGCCTGGAATTTGACCCATAACTTCAACTAAAGACCCCTCTCACCTATCACTTTTCAAAATGTTTAACCAAGCACTCCTAACTAGTCAAAAGTCAGTGATAGGAGAGCCTCCTACTGTGCATCTTCAGTGTGGTGTGGCTTCATTGACAGTTGGAGAGAAGGCTCTTGTTAAGCATATTTGATGTGCCCTGGTTTATGTCTCCTCTGTTTTACTGGAAAAGTCTTCAGCAGGTCACTGGCTGGGCCTTCACAGCTGAGCACTGAAGATGGGAAGTGTAAATGATGATTAAGTGCCTGCACGATTCTCAGATTTCCAGAGTTCCAGCTTCACAGGTGTTCATAAGGCAGCTGGAACTAGTTCTCATTTTATCAGAAGTTAAAGTATGCATTTTTAAAAGTATAAAATATTGACTAAAATACACTGGTTTTGTTGATTAGTGCCAATGTAGACAAAACTAGTAAGTTGAGGAAAATGTTTTTTAGATCATCTCCTGGAGCCAGTGAAGTATAAAGGAAAATGATGGCATATTGTCTGAGACAAATGAATAACACTAATTTATCTATAGTATGCTGAACAGTATAAAGAATTACACCAAGATGATGAAGAATATGAACATTTTGTTAGGCAATTTGGACAACTGAGGATGCTTCACTTGTAATAGATTTTTTATGGCTATTTCAAATACTTTGAAGAGGCTGTCTGTGGAAGAAGGATATAATGTGTGTGTGTGTGTATGTGTGTGTGTGTGTGTGTGTGTGTGTGTGTGTGTGTGTGTGTGTGTGTGTGTGTGTGTGTGTGTGTGTGTGTGTGTTTCCAGAGAGCAGAATCAGAGTAGAATATAAAGGTAATAGAGCAGCAGATTTCAGTCAAAAATAAGAAATAAGCCGATGGACCATACGATAATGTAACTTAGAGGTGATAAACTCTCTGTGATTAAAAATGTTCAAGCGAAAGTTAGGTGACCATTTTCTATGGTGGTGGAAGTGGCAATTCCTGTATTTAATATAATTATGAATTAAATGAGACATAAAATCTTTTTGATGCTAAGATTTAATGATTCTAACATCAAATGAGATTTGGGCATAAAAGTGGAATACAATTTAGACCAAATGCTAGTGTCTTTAGTTTAGTAAACTATAGAGAGTATAGGTTTGGGAGTTCAAGAATCAGTATTTTAAATCCCAGTATCTATGTATTAGTCACTAGGGCAAATCACTTAAATGCTATTATAGCCTCCTCATATCTAAGTGAAAATTGATATCAAAATTGTTTTGTGGGGAATAATTACTGAAATGCATCAAGGACCATGTGTAGCATATAAAAAACATTCAATAAAAGGTACATAGCATTATTCCTAGCATCACATGTTTAGATATAGCATATGACTTTCAATGTTCCGCTACACATGACCTTTAATGCATGCAGCTGTTGTGTGTATAATATATAATATCAACTGGATTTTTTATCTTTCTATTGCTTCCACCATTAAAACCAGGCTCTGGATGTGGTATGCTGGCTTTACTGTAACAGTCTAATCTCCTAGACTGTTTCTTCCACCTCAGCTCCCGAGCTTATTTTGAATTTTTCTACCAAATTAGATACTGGTCTCCATAACACAATGTACTTTTCAAATCTCCCTAGCTGATTCATCCTTTGAATATGGAGCATCACTAAACATATATTAAATAATTATAGTACCTTGAAGGTTAAACCCAATTATTTAATCACAGAGTTATGGGTTTTTCTGATGTTTGCCCTTAAAAATAGAATCTCCATCTTGTAGCAACACTATCCAGTCTTTCCGTTCCACTGAGTAGGCATGTTTGCCTACCCTGTGCTAGTCCTCAGCATAGCCTGAAGTTCTTGTCTACACCATTCAGTTACTTTCATTTACCCTGCCCAGTCTTCTCACTCTAAAAATACTTTCTGCAAAACAGGTTTTCCAAGGAGACTTTCCAGATGAACACCAAAGCCACAGACCACCCTGCTCATGAGTTGATACATATCTTGTTTTATTGAATTTATGTCTGCTGCCTTGAGTATCGGCATAGTTTTCCCTAGAAACTTTTAATGTATACTCTATATTTCCTGTAATTCCTATTATTGGGTAATGCATGCAATAAACACTGAACACATAGCTGAGACCAAGACTTTTAAATATTCACTGACCTTTTATTTGTGAGAAGTACTGAGTTTTACAATTCACAAAAGGATTAGAACATTTGAATTTACAGGAAGAAAGCAATATGAATAAATGAGGTTGGTAGGGAAAAATTGATAATCTTTGGGAATGTAGCAAAATGCGAACTTATAAAGGTATGTTTGTCTGTGTGTATCTGCAAAGAAAAAGATTTCTCATATTATACAGAAGGAACATATATGCTTCACAAATGATAGTTTTTAGGTCTTAGGTATATAAAAAATAAAAGTTATTTCATACAAATTAAAATTGATGTTTGGTGGTAATATGATAATACCTGCCTAAAAAATAACTCAGTGTCTTTCTTATTTTAAACTAAATTTTAGGATAGCTACTGGCATCTAATTTAATAAAAATTTGGGGAAAATTTAATATTCAGATGATTTTTAAGCTAGGAAATTTTGAGATGAATATACATTGTCTATGAAGAATTATTATAATTAGTAAGAAAGAATGTGTGCAAAAAATTTTGTGGCAGGCAGACGAATAACCCCACAAAGATATCCACATTCTAATCTTTTGAACCTGTGCAAATGTTACCTTGCGCATAGGGATTTTGTATATATAACTAAATTAAAGAACTTGAGATAGGTGGATTAGCCCGCGTTATCCAGGTGGCCTGATGTAATCACAGCATTCCCAAAAGAGTGAGAAAAGAAGATGTGATGAAAGCAGAGAGTCAGAAGATGTGATACAGATTTAATGATACTATTCTGCTGGCTTTGAAGATGAAGAAAAGAGTCAGGAGCCAATGAATGTGGGTGGTTTGCCCCCTCGAACCTCCAGCAAGAAAGCAGCCCTGTTGACACCTTGATTTTAGCCTAGTGAAACACATTTCAAACTTCTGACCTCTAGAATAGTAAGATAGCAAATTTGTGTTGTTTTAAGCACTAATTTTGTGGTAACTGATTACAGCAACAAAAAAAAAAATTAATACAAAAGCTAACTAAAGATTTTTGTTGTGATCATTAGTTCCTGCACGTAAGTTTAGAAATGAGGCAAACTACAGATAGGTTTCTGAAGTAAAATTTGCCTTACAAGGAAATTGTCCGGAATGCAGAAAACGAGAGGAAGCAAGAACATTGTGTTTCCCCCTAATTTAGGTAAGTATGCTTT
This sequence comes from Carlito syrichta, assembly GCF_000164805.1. Classification (NCBI taxonomy): domain Eukaryota; kingdom Metazoa; phylum Chordata; class Mammalia; order Primates; family Tarsiidae; genus Carlito; species Carlito syrichta. The sequence continues at coordinate 252,716 of NW_007163934.1, forward strand.
TGCAAGTTGTAGCTAGGCTTGATAAGTATGCCACCTGTGCAGTCCATACAGGGTCTCATACTTAGAAAGGCCAGACACTTGTTTGAATGCTCTTCTGTCATGCTTTAAAATTCCAAATAATTTTTGAATTATGTTCTTTGAATTTACATTTTGCAATAGACTTTACAAATTATATGGTCAATCCTTGTTGTAGTCTCACTTTTTCACAGTTATTTTAATACAATATTCACTCAGATAAGAATTATAAGTTACTACAAGAAAATAAAAGAAGAATGAAAAGGAGAGAAAGAAGAAAAGCTAAATGGCGCGACATCTGGACACAATTTTCAGTATACATAATTTCCCTCTCCCCTTCCAAATCTTAGCACAGAGCTTATATAACCAATAATTACCATAGTTCAGTCACTTTCTATCTAGTGGGCTTAAGAAAGTGAAACATATTTATCACTTTCAATTCACCAAACATTTACTGAACTATAAAATATTAAGATATAGTCGAAATGCTGCAAATAAACCTGGAGAACAATTGTGTAGCAAGTAGAATTATATATTTAAGGCTACTATCCTAGAAATATGCTATCCTAGAAAAATAATCAGAAAATTGGAATCAATGAAAAATCTATACAAGTCAATCAATCACAACTAAATAAAATTAGTAAGGAAAATTAAACCTGATGATATTTATGTACGATAACTAACCACACATTACAGAATCACATATCATCATCAAGAACTTTCATAACCAACTCTACCCTATTCTTTTATAAACATTCTTGATTTCTGAAATCCTAAGCAAAACTGAAATCTTTTCTATGAACAGTGAAAGACTATTTCCAATTAGCCTTTCCTTGATAGAATATAATTCAAATAAAGTCTTTAACTCAAATGTTGAAGGAAAATTTCTAAATATGGAATGAAAATATATACAAACACATATATATTAAAAATAATATATGCAAAATCATTGTGTGATTTGTTATAAAATTAGGAAATAAATAATTCATGTCTAAGTTAATTTTAAAAATTCCTTTAGAATTTGTACCTGAAAGTTGCATAAGTAATAGCTGCTTTATTTTAGAGAAGAAGGTATAAAATAGATATCCCAAAAGTACTCCTTGATAATATTTATAACCAACTTTACTGACATAATTAATAAAGCCAGTTTTCAAGGCAATCAAATTTAAGGGAAACATTTTATTTGGTTGAAACTAAAACAAAGCCATTACTCTATAATGTTACCTAAAATATACTTTACAGACAGAATGTTGTTTGAAAAATCATTGATCTAAGAAATGAAGATCTGAATTTGATGGCCAACCATCTTTCTGTGTGGCCCTGAAGAGGTCATTTTCTTTCTTTAGCCTCTAAGATTTTTCATCTACAAACAAGAAGTCTGGACCAAATCCTATCTAAGATGATATCCAATTCAGTTCAGTATTGCTTCCAAGGGAATTTCCTAAAGAGGAAGTTGTTGCTACTATGACTGGTTAAAAAATAATAGCATGAAAGTGAAGACCTTGCTTTTTAATTTCTAATATATTGTGAATGAGAATAAATGTTAACATTTTCAAATTCAGAAATTAAATCTCAAGATATACTATAACATGTATATTCCATAGAGATACTTATGGTGTCAATCATTTAGACTCATTAACAAATCTGACTTGACTTATTAATAAAGTAATAAATTAAAAGTTTCTATTCAATCCAAAATAATTTTCGGTTAAATCTTGAGAATAGTTTAGTTGTTTGCTTTTTCATACTATTGTAACCTTAGTTTAACAGTCATCATCATGTGTTTTCAGGAGTCTAGTGTCAAATTGACAGCTATATTATTTATTTTTCTAACCACAGGCAGGAAGGACATTTCTAAATGAATTAAATATAACCTCATCTTGAAAAAGTCTTTTTACCCTGACTACTTCAAACAACTTCTACAAAAAAATGTTTATTTGACTTTAAGAAGTAGTTCACAATTTCCCACTAAATAAAGCCCACATATTTTAACATGTCATTCAAGAGCCTACACAACCTGGCGCCAACCTATCTTTAGAGCTTTATCTCCTACTACCTAGTTTGAGACATCCCAAATTCCTAAACTGTTTATGTTTCCTAAATATGTTTTGTGTTTTCCCACTTGCCTATTTTTGTTCAAGCTATTCCTCCAGTCATGAATGCCTTCCAAGTTGTCTTTGTATTTCCAGTCTAATCTACCTTAAGGCTCAGATTTAGTGCATGATCATTAATAAAAACATCCTAGATCCTGAGCTTACCAACATCCCCATCTTTCCCTGCCACATCAGTGTCCAAAATTATCTCATTTTCTTCTGCAATTCTAAGATAATCTTTAAAAAATATTTCTAAGATTATTTAGCACATGCAAATAGTTATTTAGGACATTTGTACACATTTAGCTCTCTGGTGATGTTGAAAGTTTCTTGAGACCAGAAACCATATTTTTAAGCTATTTTTATCCCCCCTTATGATCAAGTATTTCTTAGCTTGAGAATGTGCCCACATAGGAGGTAATACATGAGTGAGTGTATAACTAGTAAAAAGCAATGGAGGGTATCCATCTACTTTAATTCTAATAATATAGGCTACAGTAGACAATTTTTTAACATCATGGTTCAATTATAATTGCTTAGGTAGTCTTAAATTATCCATAAAAACAGTTTTCAGGTTGTCCTGAAAAGATTTTATATCAAAGTAAGAAATAACCTGCTAAAAACTCTACTTTTTGAAACCTTTACAACCCTTGAAGACAAGTTATTACCCTTTAACCACCCCCTCCCTTGGACTTATCCCAAGGCTATAATAATGTTTTATTATTTATATAGAGATTTATATTTTTCAAAGCACTTTAGAGCCATTAATTTGTTAAGCCAAACAACATACAGTAGAAAAAGGTGAGTGTGATTAAATGCATTTGACAGATAAGAAAACAGCCATAATGCCAAAGTGGTCTTTTCACAGCCAGGGACAGTCTGGAGTTTCCATGAGTGCTGAAACTATAATTTGTCCACTGTGAAAAAAAACAACCAAACAATAGAATTGATCTTATTTATTTCATTTTAAAGTCAGTGTTTGGAACAAATCCAGTGTTAATGATCTCTAGTTCAAATACATGATTAAATATAAGGTGAAGTTTTCAAATTTTATTGTTATAATTATTGAGTAAATGTACTATTCTGTGTTTTTAGTTTAAAAGTGTGAAAATACTATCAATAATTTAGCAACTTAATTATTTAAATATTACTGATGAAGTAATAGTAGCAGGATTAATCAAATAAAATCATCTGCCTTGGGTTGAAGAATAGTCTTTCCAAAGATATCTGATTTTTTAAAACTCTAAAATTATGAGCAGTACATATGTAGATGATAAAAATATCACATATAAAATATAATATGCATTTATCTTCAGAGACATAAATCTTTGTCAAAGATAACTTTTCCTGTCAGAGTTCTAGTCCCCTACTTGTCAATGCAAAATTGATTTGAAAGTAGATTTTCTCCTTTTATGTTCAAGGTTGTGATTTGGGGCAATGTGATAATAAATTATTTAAAGTTATTTTCTTGGACCAAACAAATCTCCAAAGAAATTGTCTGTCTCTAGTCAGCATCTCAAGAATGTAATGTTATTTTATTCCAGTGGGGATGAGAGTTTTTTACTTTTATTTATGGCTGGCATTTTTATACTTTTGACTCACACAACCACTCTCTCACTGTGAAACTATTCGTACTTCCTGAGAGAAGTTGAGATAATTTACTATTGTTAGACATATTTTTCGCTCACACTGATGCAAAGAATTAGACACATGACTCCTGTTAGTGTCAATCCTAGTGATCCGTAATGTAAAATTCAGAACTTTGCATAAAAAGCATCTGCTTCCTTTGATTCAAAACCTTAAAAGTGCTTGCATATGCCCATATATTCAGGTGTTGGTTCACAGGCACCAGTGGAAATTCAGAAATTTGGGCAGAAGATAGAACTGTTTCATGTAATTTTAATACCAAATGGTCATCTTCATCAGAGAGGAGCAAAACTGGCTCTGGAACCCACACATTTTAAACACTCTGTTAGTTCTGCCTTTGAATGTATTACGTAGATATGACAAAAAAACACTGGGGGTTTATAACAAATCAACCACTAGAATATGCAGATTTGATTTAAATTGCTCATATCATGCAAGCCAATTTCTTCCTTGCAATCCCATGCATAAATGTTTGTTAATATCACTTCAGTCATTGTCCACGTAAACAAAAGAAAATATCAATACATAGAGCACTGTCACTGACCTGGGGTTCTTAAAAAACACACCTCCCTGTGAAATGACTGATACAGGCACCTCTGTGTAAAAACATAAGACTTCATCCCCCAAGGCAACCAGTACAGGTTAAACTTTTAGTGCCTTCAATCTACTCTCCTTTCAAGATCTTGAGGGAAGTGAGAGTATAAGGGTCAAACTTACATCTGAGCTTAATTACAGGACACTGTATGGGGATACCTCTGAGATCTTTTTTCCTTCATGTTAGAGCATATGTTATGCTTAAAGGTGGAAAGGGTATTTTCTCCCTCCACATCACTGGAAATCCAGACCTCTTGCTGCATTTAGATACTTTGATGTTTTCATTGGGATTGGGGCTACTAAAGGAATTGATTTAAGAGAGACTTCTGTTTCAGCATCATGATTTCTTTAAATAGAAAAATAATTGTCAAATGGCTGGTTCAAGTAAAACTTTTTAAAAGACACACAAAGGGATTCCTATTTTTCCAATCTTTAAAATGGTAGTACAATCCTCCATTATTCTGTCTCCAAAATAAAGAAGTAAAGTTAAATTAATGGACACAGATGAAAATTCTGTCTGCAGTGTATTCATGCATATATACACACGTATGCATGTATGTACACTGTAGAAATGAGAAGTGCATGAATAATGCAGATCTCTTGAAATTGCATTTGCTGCTTAGTGAGTTTAGTGTTTGTTTAACAGCTGCTTTCATTACATAGTAAAATCCAAGAGGCACTAATCACTAAAGATTACCTCTAGGTAAAGGAATAATAACACTCTGACCTATACAGTTAGTATTTCTACTTGCTTAAACCATATGGTGATTTTTTAAAAATGCAAGGTGGAAATGAAACAGCATCTGGAGAACATTCCTGCCCCATCCCAGCTGTACTCCTCTTCCGTCACTTAAGCACCAACTCACTTTGTGTTGAAGTTTAAATAGACACACTCAACCCTTCTCATTGACTATAGTGTGAAGGTTTAAGGTATAGATTCCTTTTCAGGTGAATTCTAAACTACATAATTGACTCTAAATAAAAGCTACTAAAATAGAAGTTCTTTCCTATTGTTTCTCTGCAAGAGCCAGACAAGTTTGAACACTTAAGTTTGGAGAAAAAATGAATACAAACGTCTTTAAAATAGACATAAAGAGATGCCTATTTTTCCAGTCTTTAAAATCATAGTATAATCCTCCATAATTCTATCTCCAAAGTGTTAAATAAACTAAAGTTAAATTAATAGACAAATATTTGTAAAATAACATAGGCGAAAATTCACTGTCAGCAGTATATGTATCTTACATACACATGTATGTATGCTATAGAATGTATATAAGTAGAATTTGATTAATGTACTAATTTTTTATACTTTTCTTTTTTAATAAGCTTGATTTTAGAATAGTTTTATATTTACAGAAAATTATAAGGTAGCTTATACTCAGTTTCTCTTATTATTTATATTTTAAATTAATATGGAATATTTGCTTCATTAATGAACCAATATTACTGAGTCTTTATTAACTAAAGTCCATACTTTTAAAAGGTTTTCTTAGTTCTCAGCTTAATGCCCCTTTTCTGTTCTAGAATTTCATCTAGGATACTATATTGGATTTAGTTAGCATGTCTCCTTAGGCTCCTCTTGACTGTGACAGTTTCTTAGACTTTTCTTGTTTTTGATAATGAAAGTTTTGAGCATTACTGCTTAGATGTTTGCAGAATACACCTCATTTGGGATTTGTCTGATAATCTTTTTATAATTATACTGGGGTTACGGTTTTGGAGGGAAGACTACAGGGGTAAAATGTCATTCTCATCAAATCATATTAAGAGTACATATTATGAACATCACTTATCGCTGTTGCTCGTTACCTTGTTAACTTGTCTGAAGTAATCTCTGCCAGGCTTCTTGCACTGTAAAGTTCCTCTTTACACACCTTTTCATTTGTACTCTTCAAGAGGAAGTAACCAGGTGCCACATTCAAGGAGTAGGGAATTATACTTTAGCTCCTTGAGGACAGAATATCTACATAAATTATTTAGAATACTTCTGTATGGGAGATTATTTTTATTCTTATTTATTTATTTAACCATTAATTTAAATTAGTATGGTCACACAGATATTAATTTTATACTTTGTATTATAATTCAATACTACTTTTTATTTTATTCCTAAAATTATTCCAGCTTTGGCCATTGGTAATTTCGTAGCTACCTTCTGTGTTTCTTTGATGTATGTTCTATGAGTGTCACTTTCTTATCCTTCCCCTGTAATCAGACATTTATCCAAGAATCCCTGGTTTCTTTTATTGAAGTATGGTAATAGAAAACAAGATTTGACACTAGGTGAGGATTTGTTTTTGGTGAGGAATTTTAGAAGCGTATATAATAAAATCGTGATTAAACCATACATTATCTCCTTTTCTATTGTTTATATTGAAGGAAGGTATTCTAGTTCACCTCTAATTTAAAAGTTATACAGCCATTTTTAAATATCAGAAATTATATTCTCTGTTGCATTAGGCATATTTGATATTCACAAGGTAAAGATGGAGAACATTTTCTGGTATCATATCTATGCAAAGTAACATGCTTCTATAACAATTTTAATTTTTAATCATTAACTTTTTTTTAGTTTCTTGTCATCTTGGAAATGAAACTCTTTGATGAAACTTCCTGATTTATGTGAAATAAAGAAAAATTAATTCAAAGAATGTTACATGAGTGATGATCCCAAATCAAAAATACTTTGGAATTTTAAATAATCAGACTACTAATAAACAGCAAATCATTTTAAGGCATGCTTATAAATATTTTATGATTTATTACCATTTTCATGCTTATATTTTTAGAGCTATAAGTTGCCACAGACATCACTATCATTATCAATTCTATAGAGACATTCTACAGAGAAGTTGAAAAATATCACATTCACATTGAGCACAGTAGGGAGACAGAGAAAGAATTACTTACAGAGATGAACTCGTCTATTATGAACCACACATTTGTGCCTTGTAAAATTTTATTTTTTGAAACCTAATACCTAATGTGATAATATTAGAATGTGGGGTTGTTGGGAGTTTATCAGATCATGAGGGTAAAGCCCTCATTAGTGAGATTAGTCTCCTTATAAGAGAGACTCCAGAGAGTTATCTCATCCTCCTTCTGTCACGAGAGAACAAAAAAAGAAATTGGCAGTTCTGGAAAAAAGTGCTCACCAGAATCCAATCCTGTTAGGACTCTGATCTCAGACTTTCAGCTTTCAGACCCATTCGAGCTACCCAGTTTGTTGTATTCTTTTATAGCAGTTGAACTGACTGAGGCATCATCCCTTTTTTTTTTTTTTTTTTTTTTG